>NC_092045.1:34905068-35202085 GCF_003086295.3 Arachis hypogaea | reverse complement strand
TTCTTCTTCTTTGGAGAATTCGGTCAGGTACTCTAAAGAGAGTTGTGCTTTGGCTTCTCTTAGCTTTCTCTTCAAGGTCCTTTCAGGTTCAGGATCAGCCTCAACAAGAATGCCCTTATCTTTGCTCCTGCTCATAAGAAAGAGAAGAGAACAAGAAAATGTGGAATACTCTATGTCACAGTATAGAGATTCCTTGAAGTATCAGAGGAAAAGAAGAGTAGAAGACAGAAGTAGAAAATTCAAACTTATCATAGGAGATGGAGTTCGAATTTTGCATTAAGGAATAGTGTTAGTTCATAAATAGAAGGATGTGAGAAGAAGGGAAGTGATTTTCGAAAATTAAGTGAAAATTTTGAAAACATTTTTGAAAAACATTACTTAATTTTCGAAAATGAAAGTGGGAAAGAAGTGAAGTGTTTTTTTGAAAAAGATTTTGAAATTAGAAATCAAAGAGATTTGATTGAAAATTATTTTGAAAAAGATGTGGTTAAGAAAATATGATTGGTTTTAAAAAGATGTGATTGAGAAGATATGATTTGAAAAATATTTTAAAAAGATTTGATTTTGAAAATTAAAAACTTGGCTAACAAGAAAAGTTATGATTCAAACATTAAACCTTTCTCAACAGAAAAGGCAACATACTTGAAATGTTGAATCAAATCATTAATTGGTAGCAAGTATCTTTGAAAAAAGAAAGAAATTAAATTTGAAAGAGATTTGATTGAAAAGATATGATTTGAAAAAGATTTGATTTTGAAAAACTTTGAAAACCTGAAAAAAAATTGCATTGAAAAACAGAATCTTCCCCCTTGTGCCATCCTGGCGTTAAACGCCCAGAATGGTGCACACTCTGGCGTTTAACGCCCAAAACTATACCTTTTTGGGCGTTAAACGCCCAACCAGGTACCCTGGCTGGCGTTTAAACGCCAGTCTGTCCTTCTTCACTGGGCGTTTTGAACGCCCAGCTTTTTCTGTATAATTCCTCTGCTGTATGTTCTGAATCTTCAATTCTCTGTATAATTGACTTGAGAAGACACAAATTAAAAAATATTTTTGGATTTTTAATAATAAGGAAAAATTGAAATGCAACAAGAATCAAATAACAATGCATGCAAGACACCAAACTTAGCAGTTTGTATACTACTGACACTAATGAGAATGCATATGAGACACATAAACACTCAAGTCAAGAGAATTCAAAGATTAGAGTAAGAAATCATCAAGAATTATTTGAAGATCCTTAAGACACATGAATGAATGCATGTAATTGACACCAAACTTAAAATGACACATTAGACTCAAACAAGAAATTTTTGGGTTTTATGATTTTGTAATTTTTTTGTGATTTTCGAAAATTAAGTGAAAAAAGGTATCAAAATTCTCAATGAGAATTTACAGGAATCAGTGCAATGCTAGTCTAAGACTCCGGTCCAGGAATTAGACATGGCTTCACAGCCAGCCAAGCTCTCAAAGAAAGCTTCGGTCCAAAACACTAGACATGGCCAAAGGCCAGCCAAGCCTTAGCAGATCACTGCTCCAAAAGCAAGATTGATAAAAATCAACAAGCTTTTGTGATGATAAGTTGAAACCTCGGTCCAATGAGATTAGACATGGCTTCTCAGCCAGCCAGACTTCAACAAATCATCATGAAACTCTAGAATTCATCTTCAAGAATTTCGAAAAAAATAAATACCTAATCTAAGCAACAAGATGAACCTTCAGTTGTCCAAACTTAACAATCCCCGGCAACGGCGCCAAAAACTTGGTGCGCGAAATTGTGAACAATACTTTTCACAACTCTCATAATCCCCGGTCATGAACCCCAAAAACTTGGTAGCTCAGTACCATGGCATTACACAACTTCGCACAACTAACCAGCAAGTGCACTGGGTCGTCCAAGTAATAAACCTTACGCGAGTAAGGGTCAATCCCACGGAGATTGTTAGTATGAAGCAAGCTATGGTCATCTTGTAAATCTTAGTCAGGCAAACTCAAATGATATAATGATGAACGAAAATAACAATAAGATAAAGATAGAGGTACTTATGTAATTCATTGGTAGGAACTTCAGATAAGGGCATGAAGATGCCTTCCCTTCCGTCTCTTTGCTTTCCTACTGCCTTTATCCAATCCTTCTTACTCCTTTCCATGGCAAGCTTATGTAGGGTTTCACCGTTGTCAATGGCTACCTCCCATCCTCTCAGTGAAAACGATTGCATATGCTCTGTCACAGCACGTGGAATTCAGCTGTCAGTTCTCGGTCAGGCCGGAATAGAATCCATCGATTCTTTTGCGTCTGTCACTAACGCCCCGCCTGCTAGGAGTTTGAAGCACGTCACAGTCATTCAATCATTGAATCCTACTCAGAATACCACAGACAAGGTTAGACCTTCCGGATTCTCTTGAATGCCGCCATCAGTTCCAGCCTATACCACAAAGATTCCGATTAAAGAATCCAAGAGATATTCACCCAATCGAAGGTAGAACAGAGGTGGTTGTCAGTCACATGTTCATAGGTGAGAATGATGATGAGTGTCACGGATCATCACATTCATCAAGTTGAAGAACAAGTGATATCTTAGAACAAGAACAAGCGGAATTGAATAGAAGAACAATAGTAATTGCATTAATACTCGAGGTACAGCAGAGCTCCACACCTTAATCTATGGTGTGTAGAAGCTCCACCGTTGAAAATACATAAGAACAGGGTCTAGGCATGGCCGAATGGCCAGCCTCCCAATGATCTAAGATAGCATAAAATGAAGATAGCTACCCCTTGATCATGATCTAAGAAATAGATGTCCAAAGATGATCTTAGAGATCTAAAGTGATCAAAAGATTCAAATACAATAGTAAAAGGTCCTATATATAGAAAACTAGTAGCTTAGGGTGTACAGAGATGAGTAAATGACATAAAAATCCACTTCCGGGCCCACTTGGAGTGTGCTTGGGCTGAGCAATCAAGCTTTTTCGTGTAGAGACTCTTCTTGGAGTTAAACGCCAGCTTTAGTGCCAGTTTGGGCGTTTAACTCCCATTTTGGTGCCAGTTCCGGCGTTTAACGCTGGGATTTCTGAGGGTGACTTTGAACGCCGGTTTGGGCCATCAAATCTTAGGCAAAGTATGGACTATCATATATTGCTGGAAAGCCCAGGATGTCTACTTTCCAACGCCGTTGAGAGCGCGCCAATTGGGCTTCTGTAGCTCCAGAAAATCTACTTCGAGTGCAGGGAGGTCAGAATCCAACAGCATCTGCAGTCCTTTTTAGTCTCTGAATCAGATTTTTGCTCAGGTCCCTCAATTTCAGCCAGAAAATACCTGAAATCACAGAAAAACACACAAACTCATAGTAAAGTCCAGAAAAGTGAATTTTAACTAAAAACTAATAAAAATATACTAAAAACTAACTAGATCATACTAAAAACATACTAAAAACAATGCCAAAAAGCATACAAATTATCCGCTCATCAAGCTCCTCACCCCCAACCATGGGGTTTAGAGACTCATGCCATAGAAGATACAATAAGAAACGTGTAATGTGTCATGAGGTAAAGATACAATGTCAAAAGGTTCTATTAATAGTGAACTAGTAACCTAGGGTATGCAGAAATGAGAAATGACGTAAAAATCCACTTCTGGGGTCCACTTGGTGTGTGCTTGGGCTGAGCATTGAAGCTTTCATGTGTAGAGACTTTTCCTGGAGTTAAATGCCAGCTTTTGTGCCAGTTTGGGCGTTTAACTCCAATTTTTGTGCCAGTTCCGGCGTTAAACGCTGGAA
Source organism: Arachis hypogaea (assembly GCF_003086295.3). Classification (NCBI taxonomy): domain Eukaryota; kingdom Viridiplantae; phylum Streptophyta; class Magnoliopsida; order Fabales; family Fabaceae; genus Arachis; species Arachis hypogaea. The sequence continues at coordinate 35,198,309 of NC_092045.1, read as the reverse complement.
ATTCTGAAGCTGACTTGCAACGCCAATTTGGGCCATCAAATCTCGGACAAAGTATGGACTATTATACATTGCTGGAAAGCCTAGGATGTCTACTTTCCAACGCAATTAAGAGTGCGCCAATTAGGCTTCTGTAGCTCTAGAAAATCCACTTTCAATGCAAGGAGGTCAGAATCCAACAACATCTGCAGTCCTTTTTCAGCCTCTGAATCAGATTTTTGCTCAGTTCCCTCAATTTCATCCAGAAATGACCTAAAATCATAGAAAAACACACAGACTCATAGTAAAGCCCAGAAAAGTTAATTTTAAATAAAAACTAAAAAAACATACTAAAAACTAACTAAAATGTACTAAAAACATACTAAAAATAGTGCCAAAAAGCGTATAAATTATCCGCTCATCAACATTCTACTTCTGAAATTGATGAGATGATGGTTGGGGTCTGAGGTGCCGTCATACAGAGTCATATCCAGAAGTTTGAAGTCATTTGGGATTTTGGTCTTCATAATTTCCCTGGTGAATGGATCTTGATCCTTGCGAGGGCTATCCTCTGGAGTGGATCGAGGAGCTTTAGTTTTGAGATCGGCTTCGAGTTTTAGAAGCTTATCTTCTAATTCTCGGCGTCGCCTTATCTCACGATGTAGATCCTCTTCTTTTTCGCATTGATGTTGGGCCTCTTTCTCAAGTTGCTTTAATCGATCTTGAAGTGCCTCTATCACCCGTGGATTTGATGAATTTTTGTCCCCGTTGGGCTCCGGAGTATCTTTGAGTATAGCATCCACGTTCTTATGCAGCGTTCTATCTTCCAAACCTGAGTCGTGGTCGTTGTCATGGTCGTCCGCCATGGTGATGGGATGACTTCCAAGTTCCCCGGCAACGGCGCCAATGTTTCGAGGGTTACCTGAAACTGTAGGTTGATCTCGGACGAGATCTTCTGTGCTGGTCGGAGCCGACACGTCCGGCAGGTGTATAGCGGCCGGAGTTGGTGTGTCCGACTTGTGGAATTGAGAATGCTGCTGATCCCTTATCACCGAAGGGTGGGGGGTACCTGCAAGGGACTCCGATGCTTAAGTTAGCAAGGGTATTAAACAGGTATTGAGTAGAATCAGAGTATGAGTTATACCTGGGTGCTCCAGTGTATTTATAATGGTGAGGAGTGACCTTCTGTGGATAAGATAAGTTAGTTATCTTATCTTATCTTTATCTTCAAGTGAGGTCATCTTATCTTCAAGGGAACCGCCCTTCTCTCTGTAGGCTTGGCCTGCCTTAGGATTTGGGGCGTGTTCCTCTATTTGGGCCCTTCTTTGGCTTTCCTAATGACTTGGCCGAGCTCTTAAGAAAGAGGTCGAGTTGTCCTGACCTGAAGAGGTCAGTCGCTTTGTCTGTTGAACATCCCGGGTCAGACAGGTCGACCCAGGGTATGAACAGAAGCCACAGAGTTCGTAAAGACATGTCCATCATGTCAGAAACATGCCAACTTTCACATCGCCCCACCAGAGGAGCTCATCAGCGTAACCTCACCTTGGCCATTCGCAAAATGGGGACTCGACCTTCTTGGACCCTTCCCTCAAGGATCAGGCCAAGTTAAATTCCTCATAGTGGGGATAGACTATTTCACAAAGTGGATCGAGGCAGAACCCCTAGCTAATGCCATTGCTCAAAGAAGTCAAAAATTCCTATATAGGAACATTGTCACAAGGTTTGGGGTTCCATACTCCATCACCACAGACAATGGTACCCAGTTCATAGATGCAAGCTTCAGAAAGCTAGCGGCCGACTTGAATATAAAACAACAATTCACTTCCGTAGAACATCCCCTAGCCAATGGACAAGCCGAAGCTGCCAATAAAGTCATACTAGCTGGGCTGAAACAGAGATTACAGGACGCAAAGGGAGCTTGGGCCGAGGAGCTTCCACAAGTCCTATGGGCATGTCGAACAACGCCATATTCCACCACAAAGGAATCACCCTTCCGATTAGCATATGGAATGGAGGCAATGATCCCAGTGGAGATTGAAGAAAGGTCTCCGAGAGTGATCCACTATAGTGAAGAAGCCAACTTCCAACTTCAAAGGGAAGAACTCAGCCTACTTCCGGAAGTCCAAGAAAGAGCTCGAATTAGGGAAGAAGCATTAAAACGATGAATTGCTGCGAGATACAATCAAAAGGCAGTATAGCGAATTTTTGCTGAGAACGACCTCATCCTAATCCGAAATGATATCGGAACAACTCGACCTGGAGAAGGAAAGTTGGCAGCAAACTAGAAAGGACCCTACCGAGTCATAGAAGTACTTGGAAATGGCTACTACAGACTGTCCGAACTCGATGGGCGAGAGCTTCCTAGGTCATGGCACGCCTGCAACCTAAGAAGGTACTATAGTTAGGGATGATAAAGGATCTTAAGGTAAGGCGCACTATTTTTCCTGAAAAGGTTTTTTAATAAGGCGCAAAGCCAAGACCTACATATCACCTGACTTAGGGGATAAACTTCCCGCATATATATGTTTGCATTTTCTTTTAAATAAAATATGTTTAGATCTCCTACAAATACTCAAGCCGCATTAATCTGAAACATTCATCGTCCAATTATAAAGCTACAGATCGGCAGAAAGTAAAAATCAAATTCACTACACGATCATGATAAAGACCAAAGATGAAAACCAAATTCATTAAAAGGTCAACCAAACGATGGTTAAACCCAATCTCTACAAAATTGGCAAAGATGAAAATAGAATAATGCAAGAAGTTATAGAAAGTGATCCATAGAAAGGACCTGACGAGGTCCTAATAAAATGGATTGCTAAAAAATAACTTAAAGACTGGCCGACGTAAAGAAGTCGGACTAGTCGCAATAACCAAAGTTATAAGTAAAGCCCTGGAAAGAGGTCTGGCCAGCCCTATAAAAGAGGATTACTACAACTTAGAAGGGTCCGACGTGATGAAGTCGGCCCAAAGCATAAAAGTTATAAAAGTAATCCCTGAAAGAGACCTGAACAAGGTCCAAGAAAGAGGATTACAAAATAACTTGGAAGGGCCCGACGTGACCAAGTCGGCCCAAAGCATAAAAGTTATAAAAGTAATCTCTGAAAGAGACCTGAACAAGGTCCAAGAAAGAGGATTACAAAATAACTTGGAAGTGCCCGACGTGACGAAGTCGGCCCAAAGCATAAAAGTTATAAAAGTAATCCGTGAAAGAGACCTGAACAAGGTCCAAGAAAGAGGATTACAAAATAATTTGGAAGTGCCCGACATGACGAAGTCGGCCCAAATCATAAAAGTTATAAATGTAATCCCTGAAAGAGACCTGAACAAGGTCCAAGAAAGAAGATTACAAAATAACTTGGAAGGGCCCGACATGACGAAGTCGGCCCAAAGCATAAAAGTTATAAAAGTAATCCCTGAAAGAGACCTGAACAATGTCCAAGAAAGAGGATTACAAAATAACTTGGATGGGCCCAACGTGACGAAGTCGGCCCAAAGCATAAAAGTTATAAAAGTAATCCCTGAAAGAGACTTGAATAAGGTCCAAGAAAGAGGACTACAAAATAACTTGGAAGGGCCCGACGTGACAAAGTCGGCCCAAGTTATAAAATCCCTTAAAGAGACCTGAAAAAAGGTCCAAAATAGAGGATTACAAAATAACTTAGAGGAGACCGACATGATGAAGTCGGCCTAAAACATAAAGCTACAAAAGTAATCCCTGAAAGAGATCTAAACAAGGTCCAAAAAAGAGGGTTACTAACAACAACTTGGACAAAATCGACCTAACGGAATCGGCAACCTCAGCGTTATACAAAGTAAATCCTATTAAAGACCTGAACAAAGTCCAAACAAAACGAATTGCTGGAAATAACATCAGGCAAAGGAATCAATCCAATGCAAAGAGGTCAGACAACGTAAAGTTCCAACACTCCCAAAGCTTAGAAAGGTACCAAGACGAGTGCAGACAAACATGATATAAAAACACAAAGTTATAATAATAGCAAGCTTCAGAGGCCACCAAAATTAGCCTCAAAAGCTTGGAAACTACTTTGTTTTTCAAAATAAAGTTGCTAAATAGGCAACTAAAAGAGTGTCAACAGTCAGCAAACAAAATAAAGAGTTCAAAAGCCCACAAGCCGAGCTATCTACACAAGCAATTAGAAAATTCAGTTAAACTTCCGAAGGCTTCTTGGCAGCATCAACACGGGGTGAAGGAGGGCGAGTCTGGAGAGGCACTGCATCCACTATCCCGTCATCCCGATTCAAGATTCGGCAATCAGGATCTAATTCGGGATGAGCGGCCTCAGAGGAAGGAGCTGAAGAAGTCGGCACAACAGAAGCTTTGGCGTTAGGCTCAGAGGGAGGCTCAACATCATCATCATCAGGATCGTCAGGGACAATCTTGCCATCCTTCACAACATTATCCAAACTGAATAGAGCAAGGTCGACCTCCGGGGCAAGAACCCAAACCTGCTCCATCATGTTCTCATAAGCAGCATTTACGCTGCCTGCAAGGTGACCCTGGAGCCTGGAATAATCAACCCGAGCTGACTCTAACTCCTCCCTGAGACGCATCACTTCCCGGTAGGTCGCGACGTAGCTTTCTTTGTGCCTCAATGCCGTGTCCTCAGCCAACCTCATAGAAGCCGCCAAGGCAAGAGAGCTAGCCTTCTCTCCCTCCATCTCCTTCTCCAGTTTGGTCACTTTCACTTTGAGCTCCTCCTTCAGACCCTTCATCCGGTCGAACTCTCGCTTAGCTTCCTCTATAAAGGCTTTGGTAGCATGCAGAGGAAGATTTTGGGTAGTTCGGTACAGGGCAGCTCCCATATGTGCCATCTTAATGCTACTTCGAGTTATAAAATCTAAGTGATAAAGGAGAAAAACATCATCCATAGAAAGGGCACCATAAGGACGAATCTGCTGGTCAACAAAGTCAATGGGGTCAAAATCAGGCGCATCCAGATTGAAAGGCTCAACAGTTCGAGGTCTTTTGGAAGGAAGAATAGCCAGAGAAGAAGATGCAGCAGCAGCAGGAGATTGCGGAGGATCCACTACATGGACTCGAGGAGTAGGGATCATTTTCCTCGGCACGGACGATTTCGACGTTACCTGAGAAGACCTATCCCTATCTGTCTTGGTCGAGATGTTCTGAGCTGCAGTAGCCTTTCTCACCTTTTTGAAAGCCTTCATCGCATCATTATTCTTGGCCATCTCTATAAAATAAAAAATAGTAGTTTTACAGACCAGAAAAGAAGAAGAAAGCAAAGTAAAGACAAGAAGCAATATATATCAAGTAATACCCAATCCAGCTCGGACGAGGGAAGGGTCCCCAAAAGACTTTTTAGTATCCAAATGAGGATGTTTCCCCCAAAGGTCCTCCAAAACTGTTACAAAGGCCTGCTCAATCTCGTCGAGCATTTCCCACGTATATCGGGATACTACTACATTCTGCTGCCAATGCAGAGGGAAGGATGGCTCATCATTCGCTTCTAGAAAAAAGGGGCGAGCTCCCTCAATAGCTCGAACCATGAAGAAATAATTCTTGAAGTCCTTAAAGGACTCGTCATACATGGTAAAAACCTTATGTCCTTGTGCAGATCTAAAAGAAACCCACAAGGCTTTCTTTTTTGAAGAAATCCCGGGCTTAGTTAAAACAAACAAACAAAGGAAAAGAGTTTGAGAATGGGTAACATCCAATTCTTGGCAAAGAAGATGAAAAATCTTAACAAAGCCCCAGGAGTTCAGATGAAGGTGGGACGGAGCTACATTACACGACCACAACAAATTGGTCTCAAACGAAGTAAAGGGAAAAGTGATGTCCAACTAGCTGAAAAAATAGTCGTAAGAATAAAAGAAAGGGCGCTCCCCCTGGGTCAGAACAGGGAAGCAAACCCTCTCCTCGAAGTCAGGTGCCACCAATTCATAATTCCTCTCTTGATCTCTACTCTTACAGAGACGGTGATGTTTCCTAAGCTCCACACAGAATTCAGCATTTACCACAGAAATACACATCAAAACAAGGGAGTCCAACCAATCAGACATCCCCTCAGAGACCTTAGAGGACGTCTTTACAATATTTTTGCAAGAAGACATGGCCAACTAGTCCTACAAACAAGAAAAGGAGATTGGATTACTAAAAAAACATCTCAGACGAAATCAAAACAACTCAGCCAGCATAGTCCAGCACAGTACAAACAGCAAAAAGGAAAACCCCAGGACCCACACCAAAAAGATCCAGGGGCATCCTTTGGAGGCAATCAGGGAACAAGGATTCAGGAAAATCTACAAGACTAATGTCCCAACAAAACTCGCAGCAAAGACAAAGAGAAACCGTTTCTCATAAAGCAACATCCCAAAAAGAAAGGAAAGTCATTACCCCAGAAAGCCACCAAAATAGCTACCTTCCAAATTCACAGTCTTAGATTATCAACAAACAAAAGGCAAAAAAACACGAAGAAAATCAAAACGAGCCATCAAAAGAAAAGTTCTTTTACAGGATTTATCAGCAAAGAAAGCTACCAGCACGATGAAAAACATCAAAGGAGCAATCTTCTGGGAAAACAAGTTGGTTCATGCAGTTCCCAAAAGAAGAAAAACAAGCAGTAGGAACGCTAGAATACAGAGGGACCATTTCAAAAGCAAGAAACCCCCCCCCCCGAACAGTAAACAAGTAGGCGCACGGTGATACGAAAAGATTCAGATTTTCCAGCATGCACTTCAAGAGAAAAATCAAAAATTTATCAAAAACCGAAGGCAAAATGGCGAAAGAGAAAAGTAAAACCAACCTGGAGAAAGGAGAAAGAGCTCTGAAGAAAGGCGGAAGCCGGAGCGAAGAAATCTTCCCTTGAGCAAAGCGCAAAACACAGCGTCGAAAAATGAAAAGACAAGCTCCAGGTGAAACATAAGAACAAAGAAAAGAGGGCATTAAAACCTTCGTGCATTCCCCAGGCTAGGACGCTAAATACAAAAGTGCGCACTTTCAGAGGAAATGAAAGAAGAAACATTTCGCATTCAAAAAAGAACTCTACAAAGATAAAATCGACAAAATGCTCGAGTTCGGCTTCACCCGAGAAGGTTTGAAGTCCTAAAGCTAAGACTCGACCTCCAAATAAAGACCGAGCTCGAGCAGGGGCACTGTTCATACCCTGGGTCATGCTGTCCGACCCAGGATGTTTGGTGACAAAGCGACCGACCTCTTCGGGTCAGACTATCCGACCTCGTCTCAAAGAGCTCAGCCAAATCGCCACGAAAGCCCAGCAAAGGGCCCAAATAGAGGAACATGACCCAAATCTAAAGGCAGCCCAAGCCTATAGAGATAAGGGTGGTTCCCTTGAAGATAAGCTGTCCTTACCCAAAGATAAGATAAAATAAGATAACTAACTTATCTTATCTAAGAAGGTCAGCCCATACTATTATAATTACATTGGAGCACCCAGGTATAACTCATACTCTGATTCTACAAAGAACCTATTTAATACCCTTGCTAACTTAAGCATCGGAGTCCATTGAAGGTACCACCGCCCTCCAGTGACAAAGGATCAGCAGCATTGACAGTCCAACAAATCGGACGCGGCAGCTCCAGTCACCACCTACACGCCGGACACGTCACCTCCAACCAGCACCGAAGATCTCGTCCGAGATCGACCTACAGTTTCAGGTAACCCTCGGAATAGACACCAAACTTAAAAATTTTAAGATCAAAACACAAGGAAAACACAAGAACACTTTGAATACTGTCAAGAACACAAACAACAAAATTCAAAGACCTAAAGAATCACAAGAACATGTAAAGAACACTGTTCTGAGGGTTACCTAAAACTGAAGGCCGATCTCGGATGAGATCTTCTGATAGGGTCGGAGCTGTAGTGTCCGACTTGCTGGTTTTAGTGGTGTTGCTGATCCTTGATCACCAGAGGGTGGTGGTACCTGCAAGAGACTCCGATGCTTAAGTTAGCATGTGCTTCAGGTAGGTTTTTTATGTAGAATCAGAGTATGAGTTATACCTGGGTGCTCCAGTGTATTTATATTAGTATGGAGTGACCCTTCTTTGAGATAAGTTAGTTTATCTTATCTTATCTTATCTTTGGACGAGGTCACCTATCTTTTAGGCCAGCCGCCTTTTAGAGTGGGCCGCGTCCTTCTATTTGGGTCTGCTTGGGCCTCTATGGCAATTTGGCAGAGCTCTTTAGGAAGAGGTCGGCAATGACCAACCTAGCAAGAGGTCGGTTGCTTTATCTCTATCCACCCCGAACCATATAGTTCGGTCCAGGGTATGAACAGTTCCCCTGCTTGAGCTTCGATCTTCCTTTGAGGTCGTGTTATCTGAACTTCGACCTCTTTGAGGAAGTCGTGCTTGAGCATCTTGATTTTGCGATCTTGAGTAGTTTATCCTCGTGCGGGGCTGGTATCGCCTTTTTTAATGCAAGGATTTTCAACTTCTTTTTATTGTGCCATGTCTTTGGTATAGATTTTTTTTTCTAGGGAACGCGCGATTGTTTTTAAAGCTCTTTGATTAGTTTTTTAACCCTTTTTCCGTTTCATTTTCCCTCTTTGCTTCGAAAAAGCCAGAATTTGAACTTAGCCCTTTTCTTCTATTCCTTTTTCTTTGAAGAGACCCTTCTTTTCTCCATTATCTCTTTTGTCCCAAGCTTTTTCTCCTTTTTTTGGATTTTCACTCTTGGAGCGTGCGTTTTGTTTGCTTAGCAAAAAGAAGCTTCCTTTCTGCTTGCCCCTTGAACCAAGATTAGTTCTTTTTGGAGTTTTCTTTTCAACAGCGGCTGTTAGTGTCTTGCTGCTCACGCATTTGTCTCTTCTGCCTTCTTCTTTTCCAGGTTCGTTCTTCCATTCTGAACATCCTTGCATTATTTTCCGGTTCTGTTTTTCTGTGATGTGTTTCATGTGTTACTTTTGCACAAATTTTTGATTGTTGCGAAGTTTTTCTTTGTCGATTATTGTATGTTTTTGTTGAAAGTCGTAATCTTTTTACTTCTTTGTTTGTTGATATCTGGGCTTTTACTTGTTTTTTTGTGCTTTTCTCCTATTTGAGAAGGTTAGGGTTTATTGTGCTCTGTACTTGTTGCCTTCAAAGGATGCCCCTGGACTTCTGGTGCTTGATTTCTTTTTCTTTGTGTAAATCCTGGGGCGTCCTTTTACTGCTATAGTCGTTTATTTGCTTTGTTGTTTCCCCACTTTCTGTTTCTGTCCAAGTTATTTGTTAGTGACTTTTTTACTTTTCTTACTTATAGGGATAGTTGGTCTTTGTCTTCGCGTAAAAACATTATCGAGATGTCCACCAAAGTTCCCACTGGTATGGCCGATTGGCTAGATTCAATAGTCCTTATGTGTGCGACTGTGGCTAATCCTGAGTACTGTGAGAGGCTTAGAAGGTTCCATAGGATATGTAGTAATAGAGAGGATGAAAAGAAGTACGAGCTGGTGTCACTCGACCCTGAGGAGAGGGTTAGTTTCCCTCCCTTAACTCGAGCAGAACGTCCTTCTTTCTATGCTTACGATTACTTATTTAGCCAGCTAGGTATTACTCTTCCTTTTACTACTTTTAGACCGACCTCTTGTGGTCCGATAATGTGGCCCCTTCCCAGTTTTATCCAAATTCTTGGGGTTTTATAAAGATTTTTCAGCTGTTGTGTCAAGAACTGGGTGTCCGACCTACCGAAACTCTTTTTCTTTACCTTTTTGTGTTGACAAAACCTGGGGTTGCTAAGAAGAAAGCCTCTTGGATTTCCTTCCGAGCTACCCAAGGGAAGAAGGTGTTTTCTATGTTTGATGAGTCCTTTCGGGATTTTAAGAATTACTACCTCAAGGTCTGAGCTGTTGAGGGTGCTCGTCCTTTTTTCTTGGATGAGAATGATGAGCCCACCTTCCCTTAATGGTGGCAAAAAGATGTGGTAGTGGTCAAATATCCTTGAGAGAGTCTGAGTGAAGTAGAACAAGCTTTTGTAGGTGTTTTAGAGGAACATTAGGGGGAGCCTCCCTATTTGGATACAAAGAAGTTTCTAGGTGATCCTTCCCTTCTCCGTGCCGAGCTAGGTTGTGTCTGAGCTCTTTTTTTACAGATAATCGAGCTTTCATCTTTGTGATTTTATCTTTTTCCAATTGTGTGATTGTTTTCCTGGTTCTTTTTCAGAGATGGTTAAGTCTTCGGATTCCATGAAGGCCTTCTGGAAGACCAAGAAGGCGACGGTTGCCCAAAACATGACGGCGAAGACATTGGGGGAAGGGTCTTCTCAGGCACCCCCGAAGAAGCCGAGTTCTGACTCTCAGGGTCCGAGAAAGATCATCTCAACCCTTTGAGTTCGGATAGTTTCTTCTGACCTTCCTTTTGATACTTCTGGTGCTACCCTTGTTGGTCCTCCTCCTAAGAAGCAAAAGACTATTGGGACTTACAACCTGGATGACAAAGCGTTTGACGGTGTGGCCTTTTCCACAGAGTTGATTGCTCCTCACGGCCAGGTTTTGATTAACGACGTGTCGATCCTTCACCATCTTGACTTCATAACGAGCAGTAGTATTCGGATGGCCAATCTTGGTGCGGCCTTATCCCAAGTTGTACATGAGTCCCCAATTCATGCGACAAAGGCTTTCATGGAGGATGCCAAGTCTGAGTTTGGTAGAATTAAGGGTCTGAAGGATGAGCTCGATGCCAGGGTTGCCAAGTTAGAGATTGATGTAGAGAAAGAGAAGGAGCGTGCTACTGTGGCGGAGGCAGTTGCTAACTTGGCTGAGGAGACTGCAAAAAAGTATAAGGAGAGCTATACTCAGACCTACAGCGAGTTGCTCGAAACTAAGTAGAGGCTTCAATCTGCCCAAGATAATTATGCCGAGTTTCAAGGACATATGGTGAGTAGTATGATTGACATGTTTGAGGTCTTGAAGGCTCAGGTCCGAGTTCTTGCTCCCGAGGCCAATCTCTCCTTATTCAGTGTGGATAATGTGGCAGAAGATGGCAAGATTGTGCTTATCTCTGACGATGAGGATGAGGGTCCTCCCCTTGTGCCACCGGCGAAGTCTGCTGCAGCTTTAGCCTCTACAACCCCATCTGCCGAGGTGGTCCCTCCTGAGCCCAAGCCTGATGTCGAGGTTCTGATTGGGTCGGATGGAGTTGTTAATGCCACCCCGATCTCGATCGTACCTCCTCCTTCAAAGGGTGCCGCTGCTGATGCGACTTCAGATCCTTGATGATTTCTTTAGATCTTTATTTTGTATTTGGTATAGCCCGACTTGTGGACTTTATTGAACTTGTCAGTTTTTGTAATTATCTGTGGTTTACTCTCTGACGTTTAGTTGCTTCATAGCAACTTTATTTTAACAACGAACACTTTAAACTCTTGGGCTACTGCTTAGGCAGCCTTTGAATCTTTAATGTTTTGTGTTGAATGAGTTGTCTTTGCTTATGTTGTTTTCAACCTTTGTTTGGAGGGCGTTGCTCTATACCCTTTATGTAAGCGTTCTGGATTTCCTTTGGTTTTGACACCCTTTGAAGTGGTGTTAGCCTTGGTGTCCCTTGCGATAGCTAGCTCAACTTTGTTGCCCGAGCTCTTTAGCCGAATTCCAAACAACTTTTTAGGTAGTGCTCCGATAAGAAACCTTTTCTTTATAGTTTGTTTGGACGATTTTTTGTCTTCTTCCAACTTGTGCCTTTACTTTCTAGGCAACATCCTTTGTTAGGACTTACACCTTTTAGCTGAGCATTTTGGTCTTTAGGTTTTTTGACCTTTCAGACCTTTGTTTGTTCCCTTTGTTGAGGTCGCATTTATCCCTTTGGATTACCCCTTTTGGGTGCCGACCTGTTTATCTTCACTTGTTCGGGCATTTTAGTCATATTCCAACAACTTTTTAGGTAGTGTTCCGAGGAGGAACCTTTTCTTTATAGATTTATTTGGAAGACTTTTTAGCGCCATTTTGAATTGTGTTTTTGTTTTTTAAGTAGTGTCTTTTTCCAAGACGTGTACCTTTCAGCGAAGCACTTCTGGCCTTGGTTATTTAACCTTCCTTTGGCCTTTGTGAGATGCTTTTGTCCCTTTTTAGTGATCCTTTTATGTTGGTCTAACTTCTCTATCGGGCCTTCTCGAGTTATTTTTAGTAATCCCTTTTCTAGTCAGACCTCGTCAGGTCACTTTTTTATGGGTTACTGGTGCACGAAATTGTGATCTCAATGGCGCCAACAACTTGGTACGCATAATTTTAATCTCAACTCTTTTTCACAACCTCGCACAACTAACCAGCAAGTGCACTGGGTTGTCCAAGTAATAAATCTTACGTGAGTAAGGGTCGATCCCATGGAGATTGTTTGCTTGAGGCAAGCTATGGTCATCTTGTAAATCTCAGTCAGGTGGATTCAAATGGTTATAGAGTCTGAAAATTAAAAGATAAATAAACATAAAATAAAGATAGAAATACTTATGTAGTTCAGATAAGCGTATGCAGATGCATTATTCCTTCAGAATTTCTGCTTTCCTACCGTCTTTATTCAATCATTCATACTCCTTTCCATGGCAAGCTATATGTTGGGGATCATCATTGTCAATGGCTACCTCCCGTCCTCTCAGTGAAAATGGTTCTCTATGGTTTCTGTACAGCTAATCAACTGTCGGATTTCTCGTCTCGGATGAAAAATACCAGGCACAGCTACCGCATGGCTAATCAGCTGTTGGTTCTCGATCGTGTCGGAATAACATCCAGTGATCCTTTTGCATCTGTCACTACGCCCCACAGTCCTGAGTTTGAAGCTCGTCACAGTCATCCCTTCCCAGATCCTACTCGGAATACCACAGACAAGGTTTAGACTTTCTGGATCTTTGGAATGCTGCTAAATGATTCTAGCCTATTGATGTGTGGAAAACGATCCAACACAAAACTCACCGGCAAGTGTACCGGGTCGCATCAAGTAATAATAACTCACATGAGTGAGGTCGATCCCACAGAGATTGAAGGATTGAGCAATTTTAGTTTAGTGGTTGATTTAGTCAAGCGAATCAAGTATTGGTTGAGTGTTTATAATTGACAGAAGCTAAATTGCATGAAATGTAAAGGGGAAAGGGAGAATTGCAGTAAACTAAAGAGCAAAGAAAGTAAAGAGACTGAATCTTAAAGTGCAAGTAATATAAAGTGCAGGAACTTAGATTGCAAGAAATTTAAATGGCTGAAGCTTAAAGTGCAAGAAATGTAAATTGCTTGAATTGTAAAAGGGATTGGGAATTAGGATTGCAGAATTTAAACAAGAACAAGTAGATTGCATGAAACATAAAAGAGAAAATTAGCTTGCAGTGAAGTAAATCTTGACAGAAAGTTAAAATGCCTTGAAGAATTTAAAAACAGGAAAGCTATGCTTAATTTGCAGCAATTTAAAAGTGGTTCAAGATCTCAGGAGTGGAAGAGACTAGATAACAAGTCTAGATCTCAAATCCTTCCTTGATTCAACAAGAAAAATTGCAAAAGAAGTAAAGAAAAGTAAATTGCAGAAAGAGTAAAAGCAGAAGCAATAAATAGAAAGTAAAATTCAATTATGCAGAAGAAAAATAAACACGAGATCTCAAGGTGAGATTGAAACAGAAGTTCTTCAATTCTTCACCCAAGATCCAAAGCAAGAAAAGTAAAGAGTGCTCAAGCAAGAACAAGGAAGAAGAGAGATCAATTCTCCTTCCCAATTCTCTAAGAAATTCAAAAGTTCAAAATTAAAATGCAAGTAAAAAGAAAAATTCAAAATGAAGTCTAGAGGTCCTAATTACATCAAACTAGCTCCTATTTATACACTTTCTATTATTGGATTTCGGAATTTGGATGGGCTTGATTTGGTGAAGAAATGAATTAAGTTGGATTTTTAATTCAATTTTCAGCCCATGAAGAATTTGCTTCCAGGGGGATGCTCAGCTCTCAAGTTGAGCTGAGCATTGAGTCCTTGGTGCATGTCTTGTGCGTGCCTTGTGATGCTGGACCGTGCCAAATTTGTTGCACGCTCCACTCCCCTGCCCCGTGTCTTGGTGCTTGCGTGATGCCCATGAAGTAGCGCTCTGCTCACTAAGTGAGCTGAGCATTGGCTCTTCCAAGGGAAGGTCCTTGGTTTGAAACCCATGGGAAGCATGCGCTGAAGCTTTTCCTTGGTTTTTTTTCCTTGTGAGTAGCGCCTCCCTCATCCCCCTTGGTCATGGGTTCAAGTCTTGGAGCATGCACTTGCAACTTGTTTTCTTTGAATTATTTCTTCAATGCTTTCAATAATGCTCACTTGGTGAGCTGAGCATTGTTTTTCCTTTCCTTGTTTCTTGGCTTCATGTTGTGCTCAGCTCACAAAGTGAGCAGAGCATTGTGCCTTGGTTCCTTGGGAGTAAGTATAGCGCTCACTTAGTGAGCTTGGTGCTCTTGGGGAGAGCTTCATGGTTTGTTGCGCCATACTCCCTCCTTTCTTGGCCACACTTTTTCTTCCTTGAGCCACACTTCTTAGGCCACACTTTCTTCTTTTCTTCTTTTCTTCACCTACAAGAAATCAAAACAACCAATCAGAGTATCACCAAATTCACAAGGTTTATAAATCATTAAAAATCAATTAAATTTAGCCTAAACCTCATGATTTAGCATCAATTAAATAGTGGTTGTTTGATTCAAAGAAGTCATGCATTTCCATTCCAAATTACTTACTTAGAAAGCAAGAAAGTGCATAAAACCTAATGAAAACAAAGAAAAAGACTAGTGAAACTAGGTTAAGATGACTTGTCATCACAACACCAAACTTAAAACTTGCTTGTCCCCAAGCAAGAAGAGAATTATGCTCAAAGGTTCTTTCAATCAGAATGGAATTAAAGAATAACATGTGCTATCATGTGAGTGAAGTGATTAAGTGACAGTGGGGTGAACTCTAAATTATATGCTCACGCGAGGGTTTCAGTGCTTACTAGTCCCTACATCTTGGAAGTCTTAGGTCTTAAGACTTTCATCCAAATGATATCATGGAGACCTCTCTATAGGTAATCACCTTGAAGCAGCTTATAGTTTATGTGCTTTAGCCTTGACTCTAAGTGTCATGTCTCAAAGCGGCTCTTTAGATAAGCTTTCAATCAATACTCCTAAACCAGTTGGTTTTAAGGTATTAGGTGTTAAAGCACCCCTAAGGATTTACTTGCTCAAGCCTCTCTCTTTGACACAATTCGACCACAAGCATTTACTAGAATAACAACTCTTTGAGTTCTTGTTTCTTTCTTCTTTTCTGCCTAGTAATTGATGCTCAAAGCCTTGGGCCATGTTCTTTTTGTTTTTATGTTTTCTTTATTTTTCTTTTGATTGCTGCTTCTTGGATCAATAAATGTTTGAGAATCTCCACAATACTTCTTTGAACTTTATGTCCTGCCTATGAGCTCCCATGCAAGTTTTCATAAGCATGCAACCTCAATCTATAGTTACACAACTAGAACCACCTCTTCTCCTAATCTTTTACTTGCCTCAAAATTGTTTAATTCCTCAATCCTTCTTTTCAAAGAACTGTCATGTGGTGCCCCTTCTTTTTTGAAATCTTGAGTGCACGCAAGTTTGAAAAGTATAGTGTTGTGAATAATCAAGTATCTTAATTATTGAATTATAGAGAACTGTACTAAACAGACAGACAAACAGGGATATAATATCACTTTCAATCACAGCAATATCTGATGTAAAATAATCACTTAACAATACAACCTTTTGGAGTTTACTTGCTTTCCTCCTCCTCATCATCATCATTGCTGGTCTTAACATTCCTCTTTCATCTCTTTGATTGATGATGCTTAACCTTTCCAAAAGTTTGTATGATGCTCTGCAGTGATATTGAAAGTTGCTTGTTCCCCAAGCACTTGAAAAATGGTTAGCATGCATTGATTATTTGTGGGCTTTTGAACTTACTTTGGTGTGGGAACACCAAACTTAGTACCTTGCCAGTGATTCTCATGCATCAAATTAACCATATGTGAAATTCCTTTTTTCTTTGCTAAAAGTAATAAAACTGAAAACTAGGAAACAGCAAAATAGTTAACTAGTTTATCTAAATGCTTGAAGCTAGCATTATGCAGAAGGTGAGAGTATGTTTTATGATGAGATTTTGGTGGAACACCAAACTTAGAATCCTTCATTCCCCCTTATATTGTTTTGGTGTGCAACACCAAACTTAGCTTCTTGCAATATAGATAAAGCTAATTAACCTTTTTATTGAAATAGCTATGAAAAGAAAACTACCTCAAGTTGGGTTGTCTCCCAACAAGCGCTCTTTTATTGGACATGGCTAGCCAAGCTTCAGCCGGACATTACATTCAAGAGCTAAATTGATGAAGATCAATCAGCTTTGGTGATGATGAGAAGATCACCTTGAAACACTAGAATTCATACTAAAAAATTCTGAAAAATACCTAATCTAAGCAACAAGATGAACCGTCAGTTGTCCAAACTCAAACAATCCCCGGCAACGACGCCAAAAACTTGGTGCATGAAATTGTGATAATCAATGGCGCCATCAACATGGTACGCTCAATTGCAATCTCAACTCTTTATCACAACTTCGCACAACTAACCAGCAAGTGCACTGGGTCATCCAAGTAATAAACCTTACGCGACTAAGCGTCGATCCCACGGAGATTGTGATGACATGTCATCATATACCTATTTTTCTATGCTTTTTCATACAAGAAATTGACGATTTGTGCTTAAATATTGAATATTTTTGTACTTAAATGATATATTTTCTTGATATTTTAATTTTATAAATCTTGTAGGAAATAAGAAGAAAAAGAAGCAAAGAAGAACAAAAAAAGGAGAAAAAAGAGCTTTGGGGTACACTTTGAAGTTGGGGTACACTTTGGAGCCTTAGGCCACGCTTTTAAAAGCGTGGCCCATGACCAAATCAAAGAAAGAAGCAGCCAGCACGCACACTGCTCTGCTCTTGCCAAGGGCAGGGCAGAATCGTGATGCAAAGTGAGGTTGGAAGCAAGAATTTTCGCTAAGGTAAAATCTGGGCGCTGATGACAAGTCATCTTAGCCTAGTTTCACTAGTCTCTTTCTTGTGTTTTTAATTGAATTATGCACTTTCTTGAGGCTTAAGCAAGCTAATTTAGGTAGATTTTCATGCTTCCTTTGATTGAATCAACCATAGATAAATTAATGCAATTTCATGAGGTTTGATGCCATAATTGATGCATATTAGGATAGAATGAACATCTCATGATTTTGAGCATAGCTTTGATGTGTTTGGTTGATTTATGATAGGTGAAGAAAGCTTGAAAAGGGTTGAAGTAAGAAGGAATAGCTAGAAGCAAAGAGAGAACAATAAAACAAGTGAAATTGAACCAGGAAGCAAAAAGTTGGACTTGAAGTTAGCCCTCAAACGTTGGCACAAACTTTTGGATGAAAAGTTAGCCTCAACGTTAGCCCCCTAACTTGGAGGCTAACGTTGGAAGCTGAAAATTCCTCCCAGGGCTGCCAACGTTTGCGCCAACGTTAGCCCCCTAACTTGGAGGCTAACGTTGGCATGAAAATTTCTTCCCAGGGTGCACCACGTTTGCGCCAACGTTAGCCCCCTAACTTGGAGGCTAACGTTGGCATGAGAACTATACTCCAGGGTGGCCAACGTTTGCGCCAACGTTAGCCCCCTAACTTGGAGGCTAACGTTGGCATGGAAATTCCTCCCAGGGGCTAGCCAACGTTTGCGCCAACGTTATCCCCCTAACTTGGAGGCTAACGTTGGCGCCACAAGCACACAAGGCAAGGCCAACGTTAGGGTCAAAGTTAGACCCCTAACGTTGGCACCAACGTGAGTAACAGCAAAATGGGTTTGCTGATATGAAAAGTTGGCCTCAAAGTTAGACCCCTAACTTTGACTCAAACTTTTAATCCAACTTTGCAAAACTCAAATCCGTTTCAATTGGTTCACTTGGGTTCCTCTCCAAACTTCAAGAGCAATTAACCAAGGCCTCTTTCAACCCAATTCCACCAAGAGCAAAGGCCCAACTCAAGGATTGAAGATCATTTGAAGAAAGTGTATAAATAGGCTAGAATTCAATTTATTCGGGGGCTTCCCTTTTTAGTTTTTAGAGAGTTTTCTTCTTGGTTTTGGGAGCTGGAGTGATCTTTATTTTCTTAGTTTAATTGCTTTCAATTTCAATTACACTTGTCTTGGATCTTGGGTTGGAGAATTGAAGAAATTCTGTTTCAATCTCAATCTTGGATCCCTCTGTTTATGTTCACTGCAATTAAATTTCCATTTCGGTTACTTGCTTCTCATCTACCTTTCTTTGCAATTTACAATTCCCTTGCTATTGTTCTTGTTGGATCTAGGAAGGCATTGAGATCTAGACTTGGTTTTCTAGTCTCTGGGTCCTGAGATCTCATTTTACCATTTCAATTCTCTGTTTCTTGCTTTAATTGTTCATTTTATTTTTCTGTTTGAATCTGATTCAACCCCAATTCCCATTTACTCTTTTGTTTGATGAAATTTAATTTCTCTTTGTTTAATTTCTTCAAATCCAAGTCCCAATCCCCTTTACATTTCAAGCCATTTACATTTCTTGTCATTTAAGATTCTTGCAATTTACGTTTCTTGCTCTTTAAGTTTATGCCATTTAATTTCTTGTTCTTTAAGATTCAGCAATTTATTTCTTATTCTCTTTGCTTTCAATGCAATTTAAATTCTGCAAATCACCAATCAATCAACCAAATCTTGATTCGCTTGACTAAATCAACCACTAAACTAAAATTGCTCAATCCTTCAATCCCTGTGGGATCGACCTCACTCCCGTGAGTTTTTATTACTTGATGCGACCCGGTGCACTTGCCGGTTAGATTGGTGTTGTTTTGGGAGAGATTCTTGTCTCCACCAAAATTTACTCATCAAGTTTTTGGCGCCGTTGCCGGGGATTGATTAGATTGACAATGATTAAGTGAGGTGGTAATTTAGATCAAGCACTTTTTCTTAATTTTTTGATTAACCCACTAACTGTTTGATTTTTTGCTTAAACTAACTAAAACTTCAATTTAGCAGTAGATTGAAGTATCACTGGTCTGTGCATTTCTCATGTTATGCTTGTATGTCAGGTACAAGAAGAAACACACTAAATTTTCATGAACAAGATGAGAGAACTCTCAGGAGGTTAAGGAGAGCTGAAAGAGGGAAGAATATAGTTGGAGAAGAGGAATCAGACGAAGAATTTCAAGATATGGAGGAACATTCAACTAATCCACCTGGTGGAGCAGACAACAACAATGACAACCCACCCCAGAGGAGAGTTTTGGCTTCCTATACCTTTGCCAATCCTAGACATTGTGGAAGCAGCATCCTGGCTCCAAATGTCAATGCAAACAATTTTGAACTTAAGCCACAACTCATCACTTTGGTTCAGAACAACTGCTCTTTTGGTGGAGGATCACTTGAAGACCCACACCAACATTTATCCACCTTCTTGAGGATATGCAACACTGTCAAAACTAATGGTGTGCCTCCTGACAGTTACAAACTGATGCTATTCCCATTCTCTCTCAGGGACAAGGCCACTCAATGGTTGGAATCATTTCCAAGAGACAGCATCAACAACTGGGATGATTTGGTAACCAAGTTCCTTGCCAAGTTTTATCCACCACAGAGGGTTATAAGGTTGAAGGCCGAGGTACAAACATTCACTCAAATGGAGACTGAACCCATCTATGAGGCATGGGAGAGGTACAAGGCTCTAGTCAAAAAATGTCCTTTTAACATGTTTAATGAATGGGAAAAGTTGCAAAACTTCTATGAAGGCTTAACACTGAAGTCCCAGGAATCTTTGGATCACTCAGCTGGAGGTTCCTTGCAACTCATGAAAACTGCAGAGGAGGCTCAAGAACTTATTGATATGGTGGCCAACAACCAATACTTCTTTGCTCATCAAAGAAACCGCCAACCATCACAAAGAAGAGGAGTAATGGAGCTAGAAGGAGTGGATTCAATCCTGGCTCAAAACAAATTAATGCAGCAGCAAATTCAACAACAATTTGAGCAAATGACCAAGAGGATTGACAGCCTCCAAGTTGCAGCAGTCAACACTAGCCAACCATCAGCCACATGGGGACAAAATGAAGAAGTTCAAGAAGAGCAACAGCAAGAACAAGTCCAGTACATGCATTCTAATCCAAATGAAGTCTATGGTGATACATACAACCCCTCATGGAAGAATCACCCCAACCTCAGATGGGGAGATACTCACAACCAAAACCAACAACCATGGCAGAGGAACTCAAACCAAAACAACCCAAGACACAATCAAAATTTCAACCAGCAGCAAACAAACCAAAATACTTATAGAAAACCTCAAAACAATTACCCCAATCTCAACCAGTACCAACCCACCAACCAAAATGCCTATCATTCACCAACCACAGCTCATAACCCACCACAAGCACCACCTGAACCCCAAAGACTCACCAACTTGGAAACCATGATAGAAAAAATGATGAAACTCCAGGAAATAACAAACAAAAACTATGAGGCCTCCATAAAGAGCCTAGAAAGGCAGATCAGGCAAATCTCCAAGCAAATTTCTGTTGAGAGACCTTCAAGCTCACTGCCTAGTGACACAATCCCAAATCCCAAGGAGGAATGCAAGGCAATACAATTAAGGAGTGGGAGAATATTGATGAGCAACAATGACACTACAAAGAAGCAAAAAGAGAGCATCAAAGAACCAACAGAGGATGAGAAGCAAACAAAAGCAGATCAAGCTAAGGAGCAAGTTGTGGTGCCAACCAAAAGCACTGAGAAACTCAAAGAGAAGGACAATCAGCCACAAAGCTCAAGGGAAATGACTCAGGGACAACAGCAAATAGGAAAGAGCATCACACCTCCACTGCCATATCCTCAGAGATTCAACAAAAAGGTTAAGGACCAACATTTCCACAAATTCCTTGAGACCTTCAAGAAGTTGGAAATCAATATCCCTCTAGCTGAAGCACTTGAGCAAATGCCTTTGTATGCCAAGTTCTTAAAGGAGCTTATCAACAAGAAAAGAAGTTGGCTTGAGAAGGAAACCGTATTACTGACCGAGGAATGCAGTGCCGTGATCCAGCGGGGTATTCCACCAAAACTCAAGGATCCGGGGGGCTTTGTAGTGTCATGCACCATTGGAAAAACAATTCTCAACAAAGCTCTCTGTGACCTTGGTGCTAGCATCAATTTAATGCCTCTTTCAATGATGAGAAAGCTTGATATAGAAGAACTTAAACCCACCAGGATGTCATTAGTTATGGCTGACAGATCCATTAAGACACCCAATGGAATTGTGGAAAATCTGTTGGTGAAGATTGGGGAATTTATCTTCCCAGCAGATTTTGTGATTTTGGATACTGAAGAGGAAGGAAGTGACTCAATCATTTTGGGGAGGCCATTTTTACACACAGCAAGAGCCATCATTGATGTAGAAAAAGGAGAAATGATCTTCAGGGTCCATAATGAACAAATGATCATAAATGTTTTCAAGTCAATGCAAAACATCCCTGAGCAAGAGGACTATGTAAAAGTGGATATGATAGAGAGTTTGGTGGAAGAAATGCTGGAAGGAAATTCCCAGGAGCAAGAAGGAAATCAAGGTGCAACAGAAGAACAAGTAGCTGAGACCTTCATTTTAGAGGAGAAACAGGACAAGAAGGAAGAAGTACGGAAACAAGAACTGAAACCACTACCTCCCCATCTCAAATATGCATTTCTAGGTACATCAGAGAGTCTCCCAGTAATCATTAATTCATCCCTGACAAAGAAGGAAGAGGGAGAGCTTCTTAATGTACTCAAAGCTCACAAAGATGCTTTAGGATGGACCATTGATGACTTGAAAGGAATCAGCCCTGCAGTATGTATGCATAAGATCCTCTTGGAAGACAATTCCAAACCTGTAGTTCAACCTCAAAGAAGGCTAAACCCCACAATGAAGGAAGTTGTCCAGAAAGAAGTAATGAAGTTGTGGAATGCAGGAATAATCTTCCCAATATCTGACAGCCCATGGGTGAGCCCGGTTCAGGTTGTACCAAAGAAAGGAGGAATGACGGTCATCACCAATGAGAAGAATGAGTTGATCCCTACTAGAACAGTGACTGGATGGAGAATGTGCATAGATTATAGAAGATTGAATGATGCCACCAGAAAGGATCATTTCCCTCTTCCATTCATTGATCAAATGCTGGAACGGTTGGCCGGTCATGCCTATTATTGCTTTTTGGATGGATATTCTAGGTATAATCAAATAGTGGTGGACCCCAAGGACCAAGAGAAAACTGCCTTTACATGCCCATTTGGAGTCTTTGCATATCGAAGGATGCCCTTTGGGCTTTGCAACGCCCCTGCCACATTTCAAAGGTGTATGCTATCCATTTTTTCTGACATGGTCGAAAAATTTCTAGAGGTTTTCATGGATGACTTCTCTATTTTTGGTGATGATTTCAATGCTTGCCTGAACCATTTGACCCTTGTCTTGAAACGATGCCAAGAAACTAATTTAGTTCTAAACTGGGAAAAATGCCATTTCATGGTACCCGAAGGGATTGTCCTTGGCCATAAAGTTTCAAGAAAAGGGATAGAGGTTGATAAGGCAAAGGTTGAGATAATAGAAAAACTCCCTGCACCAATTAATGTGAAATCTGTTAGAAGTTTCTTGGGACATGCCGGATTTTATAGAAGGTTTATCAAAGACTTTTCAAAAATAGCCAAACCTTTAAGCAATTTGTTAATACTTGATAAACCCTTTGTGTTTGATGAAGACTGCCGGCATGCCTTTGAAACCTTAAAACATAAACTCACAACAGCACCAATCATCACACCTCCAGATTGGGAATTACCCTTTGAACTCATGTGTGATGCAAGTGACCTTGCAATTGGTGCTGTACTTGGGCAAAAGAAAGGAAATCTGCATCATGTTATATACTATGCAAGTAAAGTATTAAATGATGCCCAAAGAAATTACACCACAACAGAGAAGGAGCTGCTAGCTGTAGTTTATGCATTTGATAAGTTTAGATCATACTTGATAGGATCCAAAGTTGTGGTTTATACTGATCATGCTGCACTTAAGTATTTGATGTCAAAACAGGATGCTAAACCAAGACTCATCAGGTGGATATTGCTCCTACAAGAGTTTGACATTGAGATAAGAGATAGGAAGGGCACTGAAAATAAGGTTGCTGATCATTTGTCAAGATTACCACATAAAACAACTCAAAAGGCTTTTCAGCCCGTGAATGAAAGCTTCCCAGATGAGCATCTCATGCAGATCCAGCAAACACCTTGGTTTGCTGACATAGCTAACTACAAAGTTGGAAGGAAGATACCTCAAGAGCTCTCTAAGCAACAAATAAAGAGATTAATCAATGAAGCAAGAAAATTTTCATGGGATGAACCCTTCCTGTTCAAGAGATGCTCTGATGGAGTAATCAGAAGGTGTGTTCCAGAGAGTGAAATAAGGGACATCTTGTGGCATTGTCACGGTTCAGCTTATGGTGGACATTTTGGCCCAGAAAAGACAGCCGCAAAAGTACTGCAAAGTGGCTTCTATTGGCCAACCATCTTCAAGGATGCCAGAGAATATGTTCATCAATGTAATGAATGTCAGAGAACAGGAGGACTAACAAGAAGGAATGAGATGCCTCAGAACTTCATCTTGGAATTAGAATTGTTCGACCTATGGGGAATTGACTTCATGGGACCCTTTCCCCCCTCCTATTCTTTCAGATACATCCTGGTAGCAGTGGAGTACGTCTCAAAGTGGGTAGAGGCCATAGCCACAACTACTTGTGATGCACAAATTGTCCTCCAATTCCTAAAGAAACACATTTTTACAAGATTTGGAGTACCCAAGGGGCTTGTTAGTGATGGTGGGGGTCACTTTTGCAACAAACAGATGGAAAAACTCCTCCACAAATATGGAGTAGTCCATAAGGTAGCCACACCATACCACCCTCAGACTAACGGCCAAGCTGAATTGGCAAATAGGGAATTGAAGAAGATCCTAGAGAAAACAGTGGGAATCACAAGAAAAGATTGGGCTAGAAAGCTAGAGGATGCATTATGGGCATATAGGACAGCTTTTAAAACTCCTATTGGCAAGTCACCCTTTCAGCTTTTGTATGGCAAATCCTGCCACCTCCCTGTAGAGCTTGAACACAGAGCTTTTTGGGCCACTAAACTCCTCAACCTTGATTCCCAAGCTGCAGGAGAGAAAAGGCTGTTACAACTAAATGAGTTAGATGAATTCAGGCTAGACGCTTATGAAAGTGCCAAGATATACAAGGAGTGAGCTAAGAGGTGGCATGACAAGAAGATCACAAAGAAGGAATTCAAGCCAGGACAGCAAGTGCTCTTGTACAATTCAAGGCTTAAACTTTTCCCTGGCAAACTAAGGTCTAAGTGGACTGGGCCATACTTAGTGACAAAGGTTTTTCCCTATGGGAGTATTGAACTGCTTGATGAGGCAACAAAAAATCAATTCACAGTAAATGGCCACAGAGCAAAGTTGTACTTGGGAGGACAATGGGATAAGGAAAAAGAGGTCCAGAACCTACAGTCCTCTTGAAAAGAATGGAAAGATGTCAAGCTAATGACAATAAAAGAGCGCTTGTTGGGAGGCAACCCAACCTGAGGTAGTTTTCTTTTCATAACTTTTTCAATAGAAAGGTTGAATAATTGATATGTATTGCAAGGAACTAAGTTTGGTGTTGCACACCAAAAACAATTTAAGGGAGAATGTAAGTTTCTAAGTTTGGTGTTCTACCAAATCTTCATTCAGAAACACATTCTAACTTCCTGCACATTACTAGTCTCAAGCAATCAAGCAAATTATTCAACCATATAATTACTTTTTAGTCCTAACTCTATGACCTGTAGCAAGAACATAAAAGTTTGCCTAGAGTCAAAATATTGAATCAGAGGAAGTAGTAAGGAATTTGGTATCATGACTCGTAAAGGGGGCACAACAGAAGGACGAACAAAAGAACTACAAACCAATAGGTTGTATATACACTTAATCTTTGCTGTTGAGAAATATTCTGAGTATGTTCTGTTAAAGTGTTCATTTAGTTCAAGCAGAGTCAATTTTCTTTTAAAATAAGTAAACTAGTTTAAGTTTGTGCTTGTGTGTTTACTTCCACTTAACAAGAAGCATGTTTTGTCCCCTGCATCTTTAATTCAATAAAAGGAATGTTTGAATGTGAAGTGAGATGGTTCATTGTTAGAAAGAAGTAGAATAAATGTAAGTGGAGGTATGTGTGCGATTGGACAATAGCTCACTATTAGTGAATAAGTGGACTAGAATGTCTCATTCTAAGTATAGAGTGGCTTACTGTCTATGAATCTCAATAAGAAAATCCTTGGTTCAAAAGAAAAACAAAAAGAAAGAAAGAAAAGAGATAGCCAAAAGATGGCAGAACCAAAGAAAACAAAAAGAAGCAAAGCTGGACACCAATAGCTTGAACCTTAAAAATATATACATGTGGTGTCTGTGTATTAGGATCTGCTTGGACTACTAAGCTCTTTGGAGTGCTTCAACACTCGGTGACTTGGATTAACTAATCCGGGATCATCAGCTGAAAATCCACTATCAAGAGCAACCTAACTACAAGGCATTTAGTAACCCAAAGAGGTGCTGGGCATCAATGTTTAAAAGGAAAGGTGAGCCAAGTGTCCATGGTGAATAATGTGTCAAGTATACAGAAAAGAAAATGAACTTGCTACACATGACACTCAAATAAAGCTTTGAACAAAGTAATAGCCAAGGATAAAGAAATAATGAGAGGTCATAGCAATAGGTTACTTGAAGCTTGAAGGAGACTTTCTAGGCCTAAGAGTCAATAAGAAGTGAGTATTGCATATCCACACAAAACCCCATGAACCACTAATAATACTCTTCTAGCATGAACATCTTTCTCCATTTCATTCTTTCTTCTCAATAATTCTTTTCTTGCTTGGGGACAAGCAAGCTTTAAGTTTGGTGTTGTGATGACAAGTCATCTTAGCCTAGTTTCACTAGTCTCTTTCTTGTGTTTTTAATTGAATTATGCACTTTCTTGAGGCTTAAGCAATCTAATTTAGGTAGATTTTCATGCTTCCTTTGATTGAATCAACCATAGATAAATTAATGCAATTTCATGAGGTTTGATGCCATAATTGATGCATATTAGGATAGAATGAACATCTCATAATTTTGAGCATAGCTTTGATGTGTTTGGTTGATTTATGATAGGTGAAGAAAGCTTGGAAAAGGGTTGAAGTAAGAAGGAATAGCTAGAAGCAAAGAGAGAACAATAAAACAAGTGAAATTGAACTAGGAAGCAAAAAGTTGGACTTGAAGTTAGCCCTCAAACGTTGGCACAAACTTTTGAATGAAAAGTTAGCCTCAACGTTAGCCCCCTAACTTGGAGGCTAATGTTAGAAGCTGAAAATTCCTCCCAGGGCTGCCAACGTTTGCGCCAACGTTAGCCCCCTAACTTGGAGGCTAACGTTGGCATGAAAATTTCTTCCCAGGGTGCACCACGTTTGCGCCAACGTTAGCCCCCTAACTTGGAGGCTAACGTTGGCATGAGAACTATACTCCAGGGTGGCCAACGTTTGCGCCAACGTTAGCCCCCTAACTTGGAGGCTAACGTTGGCATGGAAATTCCTCCCAGGGGCTAGCCAACGTTTGCGCCAACGTTAGCCCCCTAACTTGGAGGCTAACGTTGGCGCCACAAGCACACAAGGCAAGGCCAACGTTAGGGTCAAAGTTAGACCCCTAACGTTGGCACCAACGTGAGTAGCAGCAAAATGGGTTTGCTGATATGAAAAGTTGGCCTCAAAGTTAGACCCCTAACTTTGACTCAAACTTTTAATCCAACTTTGCAAAACTCAAATCCGGTTCAATTGGTTCACTTGGGTTCCTCTCCAAACTTCAAGAGCAATTAACCAAGGCCTCTTTCAACCCAATTCTACCAAGAGCAAAGGCCCAACTCAAGGATTGAAGATCATTTGAAGAAAGTGTATAAATAGGCTAGAATTCAATTTATTCGGGGGCTTCCCTTTTTAGTTTTTAGAGAGTTTTCTTCTTGGTTTTGGGAGCTGGAGTGATCTTTATTTTCTTAGTTTAATTGCTTTCAATTTCAATTACACTTGTCTTGGATCTTGGGTTGGAGAATTGAAGAAATTCTGTTTCAATCTCAATCTTGGATCCCTCTGTTTATGTTCACTGCAATTAAATTTCCATTTCGGTTACTTGCTTCTCATCTACTTTTCTTTGCAATTTACAATTCCCTTGCTATTGTTCTTGTTGGATCTAGGAAGGCATTGAGATCTAGACTTGGTTTTCTAGTCTCTGGGTCCTGAGATCTCATTTTACCATTTCAATTCTCTGTTTCTTTCTTTAATTGTTCATTTTATTTTTCTGTTTGAATCTGATTCAACCCCAATTCCCATTTACTCTTCTGTTTGATGAAATTTAATTTCTCTTTGTTTAATTTCTGCAAATCCAAGTCCCAATCCCCTTTACATTTCAAGCCATTTACATTTCTTGTCATTTAAGATTCTTGCAATTTACATTTCTTGCTCTTTAAGTTTCTGCCATTTAATTTCTTGTTCTTTAAGATTCAGCAATTTATTTCTTATTCTCTTTAGTTTCAATGCAATTTAAATTCTGCAAATCACCAATCAATCAACCAAATCTTGATTCGCTTGACTAAATCAACCACTAAACTAAAATTGCTCAATCCTTCAATCCCTGTGGGATCGACCTCACTCCCGTGAGTTTTTATTACTTGATGCGACCCGGTGCACTTGCCGGTTAGATTGGTGTTGTTTTGGGAGAGATTCTTGTCTCCACCAAAATTTACTCATCAAGCGCTCACAGCATGACCATGCCTCCTTCAAATGGCTATAACTTGAGCTACAGACGTCCAATTGATGTGCTTCCAGTTGCGTTGGAAAGCTGACATTTAGAGCTTTCCAACGATATATAGCAATTTAAATTGGGGCAGGAACGAAAGGCATCTTTAAGGGCCAAAAACAAGCGAAAATAAACCAAAATGCTTCCACCAAGGCTCGAAGAGAGAGACACAAGGAAACCAAGGAAGTCTGCCCTCAAGGAGAGCAGAATGCCCTCTTGGAGGGAAATGTCGTGTTCTATTCAGGAAAATTCAAGGAAAAATTGCAACAACTTCCTCCACCAAGTTTCGAACACAAGACCTTCCAGGAAGTAAAGGCTTAGGCTTGGCGCACACAAGCGCATCATGGCACGGTCAAGGAATGTGGTGCGCGCACAAGACACACCAAGGCAACATTGGCCTGCCCTCCACAAGGGCAGGGCAGCATCTTCACACACCAAGCTCGCACGCACAAGCACCAGCACGCACACTTTCCTGCCCTGCCCTCCACAAGGGCAGGGCAGTCTCCTGGGAGCAAATAATCATGGGCCAAAAATTCAATTTCATATAAATTCAATTCCTCACCAAATTGAATCAAGGCCATCCAAGATCCATTCTCCCTCAAATCCAAAGCAAGCAAAAGCCCACTCAACATGACTCAAAGGCACACAGAGAAGCTAGATTAGGAATTTCATTTTTTGTAAATTTGTTTTTAATTTCAATTTCATTTTATTTTCATTTTTTTATTTTGTAAATCCTATATAAAGGCATCAATTAGAGCTCGGAGGTGGGGGGGGGCTAGCACACTAGGGAGTATTAGGATTTGAGAGCTCTCTCTCTTAGTTTTGATTACTGTTTTGGAATTTTGGATTGGGAAGGAAGGAATTCTGTTTCATTCCTGATTTGCGATTCATCTTGTTCTCTTACTGCATAACTCAATTTTCATTTGCTGTTTTAAATCTTCTTCTTCTGCAATCTGTTCTTTTAATTTTCTGCAACTTCTCTCTTGTTGGATCAAGGAAGGACTTGAGATCTAGACTTGTTTTCTAGTCTCTTCCACTCCTGAGATCTTCAACATCCTTTTAATTGCTGCAAATTAAGCATTGCTTTTCTGTTTTTAAATTCTTCAAGGCGTTTTACTCTTTTGCTTAAGATCTACTGCAATTCAATTCATCTTTAGTTCTTCTGTTTATTGCAATTTATTTTCTCTTGTTTAATTTCTGAAATTCCAGCACCCACTCTCCTTTATATTTGATGCAATTTATATTTCTTGTAATTTAAGATTCTTGCAATTTACATTTCTTGCTCTTTAAGTTACTTGCCAATTTACATTCTGCAACTTTAAATTCATTATCATTTACTTTCTGTTAGCTACAATTTCACACAATTCACTCAATGTTAGCTTGACTAAACTAATCACCCACTAAAATTGCTTGATCCATCAATCCCTGTGGGATCGACCTCACTCTAAGTGAGTTATTACTACTTGATGCAAACCGGTACACTTGCCGGTTGGATATGTGTGTTGGAAATTTATTTTTCCACAAAAACACCATCAGATTGTTGGTATGAAGCAAGCTATGGTCATCTTGTAAATCTCAGTCAGGCAGACTCAAATGGTTATGGAGGATAACATAAAACATAAAATAAAAATAGAGATACTTATGTAATTCATTGGTGAGAATTTTAGATAAGCGTATGGAGATGCTTTGTCCCTTCCGTCTCTCTGCTTTCCTACTGTCTTCATCCAATCCTTCTTACTCCTTCCCATGGCAAGCTGTATGTTGGGCATCATCGTTGTCAATGGCTACAGTCCCATCCTCTCAGTGAAAATGTTCAACGCGCTCTGTCACAGCACGGCTATTCAGCTGTCGGTTCTCGATCATGTTAGAATAGAATCTAGTGATTCTTTTGTGTCTGTCACTAACGCCCCACAATCGCGAGTTTGATGCTCGTCACAGTCATTCAATCCTTGAATCCTACTCAGAATACCACAGACAAGGTTTAGACCTTCCAGATTCTCTTGAATGCCGCCATGAATTCTAGCTTATACCACGAAAATTCCGATTAAGAAATCCAAGAGATAAACATTCAAACCTTGTTTGCTTGTAGAACGGAAGTGGTTGTCAGGCACGCGTTCATAAGTGAGAATGATGATGAGCGTCACATAATCATCACATTCATCATGTTCTTGGGAGCGAATGAATATCTTAGAACAAGAATAAGCTGAATTGAATAGAAGAATAATAGTAACTGCATTAATACTCGAGGCACAGCAGAGCTCCACACCTTAATCTATGGTGTGTAGAAACTCCACCGTTGAAAATACATAAGAACAAGGTCTAGGCATGGCCGAATGGCCAGCCTCCCAAAGAGGGTTCAATCATAAAACATGATCAAAAGATTCAAGTGATCAAAAGACCGAAATTCAACAAGTAAAAGGTCCTACTTATAGAGAACTAGTAGCCTAGGGTTTACAAATATGAATAAATGACATAAAAATCCACTTCCGGGCCCACTTGGTGTGTGCTTGGGCTGAGCATTGAAGCATTTTCGTGTAGAGACTCTTCTTGGAGTTAAACGCCAGCTTTTGTGCCAGTTTGGGCGTTTAACTCCCATTCTTGTGCTAGTTCCGGCGTTTTACGCCAGAATTCTTGAGCTAACTTGGAACGCCTGTTTGGGCCATCAAATCTCGAGCAAAGTATGGACTATTATATATTGCTGAAAAGCCCAGGATGTCCACTTTCCAACGCAATTGAGAGCGCGCCAATTGGGCTTATGTAGCTCTAGAAAATCCACTTTGAGTGTAGGGAGGTCAGAATCCAACAACATCTGCAGTCCTTTTCAGCCTCTTAATCAGATTTTTGCTCAGATCCCTCAATTTCAACCAGAAAATACCTGAAATCACAGAAAAACACACAAACTCATAGTAAAGTCCAGAAAATTGAATTTTAACTAAAAACTAATAAAAATATAATAAAAACTAACTAAAACATACTAAAAACATACTAAAAACAATGCCAAAAAGTGTATAAATTATCCGCTCATCACCTTCCCATGGTCGGGTAAGGATGGGTGGTTGCCTCGAAAATTTCTTGAAATCCTAGAAGGCTTGTCTGCATTCTAGGGTCCATTCAAACCTCTTTCCCTTCCTTAATGTTGCATAGAAGGGGGAGATCTTCAAGCTGATCCAGCTAAGAATCTAGATAGGGCTGCCAGTCTTCCGTTGAGCTATTGTACCTCTTTGACGCAGGTTGGACTTTTCATATTGAGTATAGCCTGGCATTTGTCTGGGTTCGCCTCAATTCCACTCTGGGTGAGCATGAAGCCCATGAATTTGCCAGCTTCTACCGCAAAGGTGCACTTTACAGGGTTTAGTTGCATTCCATGCTTTCTTATGGTGTCAAACACTTGGGTGAGGTCAGACAACAGCGATTACTCACTTTGTGTTTTTATCAGCATGTCATCTACGTAAACCTCCATTAGTTTTCCAATATGATCGGCGAAAACTTTATTCATCAATCTCTGATATGTAGCCCCTACGTTTTTGAGTCCGAAAGGCATGACTATATAGCAGTAATTCACCCTTTGGGTTAGGAACGTGGTCTTTTCTTGGTCGAGCAGATACATTGGGATTTGGTTGTATCCGGAATAGGAATCCATGAAGGAAAGGTACTTATATCCGGAGGAGGCGTCCACTAGGGTGTCTATGTTTGGGAGCGAGTAGGGGTCCTTTGGGCAGGCTTTATTGAGGTCGGTGTAGTTAGTACACATTCACCACTTTCCATTTGACTTTATTACCAAGACGACGTTGGCTAGCCACAATGGGTACTTAACCTCCCTTATGAACCTTGCCTCAAGTAGGGCTTGTACCTGCTCTTCTACAGCTTGGGACCTTTCTAGGCCAAGCTTCATACGCTTCTGTTGAACTGGCCAAGCTCCAGGATATACTTCTCTTTATGGCACATTAGCTTGGGATCTATGCCGGGCATGTCTGCTACTGTTCCGAGGGTTACCTAAAACTGAAGGTCGATCTTGGAAGAGATCTTTTGTACTGGTCAGAACTGTTGTGTTTGACTTGTTGGACTTGGTGGTGTTACTGATCTTTTGTCACCGGAGGGTGATGGTACCTGCAAGAGACTCCGATGCTTAAGTTAGCACGTGCTTTAGGCAGGTTTTTAGCAGAATCAGAGTATGAGTTATACCTGGGTGCTCCAGTGTTTTTATAATAGTGTGGAGTGACCTTTCTGGAGATAAGATAGTTATCTTATCTTATGTTTGGGTGAAGTCATCTTATCTTTAAGGGGAACCGCCTTTATCTTTCTAGGCTTTAGCTGCCTTTAGATTTGGGCTGGGTTCCTTTGTTTGGGCCTTCTTTGGGCTTCTCTACAATTTGGCCGAGCTCTTTGAGAAGAGGTCGGGAACTTCCGGACCTGAAGAGGACGGTCGGCTCTGCCCGGGTCGTATAGCTTGACCCAGGGCATGAACAGTGCCCCTGCTTGAGCTCGATCTTTCTTTTGAGGTCGTGTCTTTGCTAAACTTTGACCCCTTTTAGGAAAGTCAAGCTCGAGCATTTGTTGTTCTATCAATCCGTGTTGTAGAGCTCCTAATAGGTTGCAGAGCATCATGTCTCACCCCCCTTTTTTAACTGCAGCGCGCGTTTTGCGTTTCCCTTAGAAACATGCGAAGGTTTAAATGTGCATTAAACTCTTTGCCGTTTCCTTTTTACTTCCCTCTTGGTATCTTCATTTGAATTTTCAAAGTTTCTCTTTTCAGTTTCACTTTTCTTTGCTTACTACGACTTTTCTCTTTCTCTTTCTGTTCATACACTGGGTCGAGCTGTTCAACCCGGGATGATCTACAGACAAAGCAACCGACCTCTTCAGGTTAGGACAACCTGACCCCTTCTCAAAGAGCTTGTCCAAGTCACAGGAGATCCCAAACAAAGGGCCCAAATAGAGGAACACGTCCCAAATCTAAAGGCAGTCCAAGCCCGTAGAGATAAAGGCAATTCCCTTGAAGATAAGATGACCTCACTTGAGGATAAGATAAAGATAAGATAAGATAACTAACTTATCTTATATAAGAAAGTCATTCTACGCTATTATAAATACACTGGAGCACCCAAGTATAACTCAAACTCTGATTCTACTCAATACCTACTTAATACCCTTGCTAACTTAAGCATCGGAGTCCCTTGCAGGTACCCCCCACCATCCGGGGATGAAGGATCAGCATCATCACCAAGTCCAACGAGTCGGACACAGCGACTCCGACCACCATCATCAGACCAGACTCTGCAGCTCTGACCAGCATAGAAGATCTCGTCCGAGATCGGCCTCTATTTTCAGGTAACCCGAGGAACCTGAAAGTCATCACAGCACCATGGCGGACGACCATGACAATAACCACGGCTCAGATCTAGAGGATAGAATGTCGCACAAAAACGCGGACACTACACCAAAAGACACTCCCCAAATCAACAATAAGGACTCCCCAAACGAGGGAGCCCTGGAGGCATTTCAAGACCGGTTAAAACAACTTGAGGAAGACGCTCTACGTCAACGAGAGGCCGAGAAGGATCTACAAAGAGATATAAGACGACGCCGGGAATTGGAGAATAAACTCCTAAAACTTGAAGCCGATGTCAAGACTAAAGCCAGCCAATCCACTCCCGAAGATAGCACCCGCAAGGACCAAGATCTATTCACCAAGGATGTCATGAAGACAAGAATCCCAAACTACTTTAAACTCCCAGACATGACCTTGTACGATGGCACTACGGATCCCAGCCATCATCTCAGCAACTTCAAAAGCAGAATGTACCTCACCGATGCCTCAGATGCAGTTCGTTGCAAAGCCTTGCCAACTACTTTAACAAAAACGGCAATTAAATGGTTCGATAACCTCCCTCCAAGATCCATCTCGAGTTTCAATGACATGGCCAAAAAGTTCCTGGCCAGATTCTCCATCCAAAAGGACAAAGCAAAACATGCGCCGAGCTTACTAGGAATCAGACAAGGAGAGCGGGAAACCCTGCGTAACTACATGTAGAGATTCAACAAAACATGCATGGATATACAAAACCTTCCAACAGAAGTTGCCATCATGGGTCTCATTAATGGCCTCCGAGAAGGGCCTTTTAGTCAATCCATATCAAAGAAGTACCCCACATCCCTGAACGAGGTATAGGAGCGAGCGGAAAAATACATCAACATGGAGGAAAACTCCCGATTAGGAGAGACCTTAAAAACAGGGTTCACCCCTCGGAATAAGGACAAAGATTCCAGAAAAAAGGAAGATCGACATGGGGAGAAAATAAAAAATACCACAATTACACCCCTCTTCGGGTGTCTCTCGTGGATGACTACAGAGAGGTTTGCAACACAGAAAAAATACCACCAGCTCGACCACTCAGGCAAAAAAGGAGGAGGAAACCGGGCTGAATATTGTGAATACCATCGGATCCGCGGGTACTCCACCAATGAGTGTTTTGACTTAAAAAACGTCATAGAAAAGCTCGTACGAGAAGGAAAGCTAGATCGATACCGGGCCACCCATGAGGATGAACAAAGGAAAAGAAGAAGAGCAGAAGATGTCGGACCAACTATGCGATCATGCCGGACGCCAGAAAGACACGTCCACATAATACACGGCGGATTCGCCGGGGGAGGAATCTCCAGATCATCCTGCAAAAGACATCTCAAAGACATATATCACGTCGCAGAAAGGAAGGAAGCACCCGACATCCCGGCAATCACTTTTACCAAGGAAGACGCATCCGGCATCGCGACAGAGCATGACGATCCCATGGTCATCACTATTATACTGGAAAACGTAAATCTTCATCGCACACTGATAGACCAGGGGAGCTCTGCCGATATCTTATTCGAAACCGCCTTTGACAAACTCGGCTTGGAAGAAAAAGAACTCAAAGCATATCCGGACAGCCTGTTCGGGTTAGGTGATACCCCGGTTCAACCAATGGGATACATCCCGCTCCACACAACTTTTGGAAAGGGAAGTCAGTCAAGAACACTCAAAATAGATTACATCGTCGTTGACGTAAGCTCAGCCTACAATGCCCTAATAGCTCAGGCAACGTTAAATCAACTCAGCGCAATAGTCTCGACTCCGCATCTATGCATGAAATTCCCAACCGCAGAAGGAATAGCCACAGTAAAGGCAGATCAGAAGATGGCGCACCGCTGTTACAACAAAAAGTCTAAACCTCAGAGGCAGGGGAGAAGAATTCCACACAATCGAGCTCGGTGGAGTTCAGAGGCGAGAGGAGCTCTGCCCACAACCTGAAGGAGAAATAGAGAAAATCCAGATCGGGAACAGCTCGGACCAAACAACCAACATTGGCACACTACTAAAAGGGGACAAAAGAATCACTCATACTGTTCCTATGCGGCAACGGCCGACCTCTTTGCGTGGAAAGCCGCAGACATGCCAGGCATGGATCCCAAACTAATGTGCCACAAGCTAGCAGTCTACCCAGGATCTCGGCCGGTACAACAAAGGCGCAGAAAGCTAGGACCAGAATGCTCTCAAGCAGTGGAAGAACAGGTACGAACTCTACTGGAGGCAGGCTTCATAAAAGAAGTCAAATACCCGCTATGGCTTGCTAATGTCGTTTTGGAAAAAAAAGTCAAATGGGAAGTGGAGAATGTGCACCGACTATACCGATCTCAACAAAGCTTGCCCGAAAGATCCTGATCCACTCCCAAATATCGACGTACTAGTAGATGCCTCCTCTGGATACAAATACCTCTCCATTATGGACGCATACTCAGGATATAACAAAATCCCAATGTACCCACCCGACCAAGAAAAAACCTCTTTCTTAAAAACGCGGGAGCCACTTACCAAAGATTAATGAACAAAGTTTTTTCGGATCACATCGGAAAGATCATGGAGGTCTACGTAGACGACATGCTAGTGAAGACACAAAATGAAGAGATGTTATTATCCGACCTGACACAAGTATTCAACACCATAAGACGACACAGCATGCGACTCAATCCCACAAAGTTTACTTTCGTAGTAGAATCTGGTAAATTCTTGGGTTTTATGATCACACAGAGAGGAATCGAGGAAAACCTGGACAAGTGCAGGGTCGTACTCGACATGAAAAGCCCGACTTGTATCAAAGAGGTACAATAACTCAATGGGCGGTTGGCATCCTTGTCCAGATTCCAGGCGGAATCCGCAATAAGATCTTTCCCCTTCTACGCCACTTTAAGGAAGGGAAAGGAGTCTAAATGGACAGTTGAATGCGAGCAAGCCTTTCAAGACTTCAAAAAATTTATGGGACAGCCACCTATATTAAGTCAGCCACGGGAAGGAGAACCACTCATCTTGTACCTCGCAGTAGGAAATCGGGCAATAGCCTCAGCACTGGTCCGAGAAGACAACAGTGGGCAATAACCCATATACTTCATCAGCAAAGCGTTACAAGGGTCCGAGCAGAACTACCAAAAAATAGAAAAGTTCGCTTACGCTCTCATAATAACATCTCGACGACTTTGCCCATATTTCTAGTCTCACACCATTAAAATTTGGACCAACCAGCCCATAAAAGGAATCCTACAGAAAAGAGACTTGGCAGGCAGAATCTTGCAATGGGCAATCGAGTTGTCCGAATTTGACCTTCAATACGAAGCTCGGACGGCCATCAAATCTCAATATCTGGCCGACTTTATTGCGGAATTCACGGACACACCAGAAATCCCCACAGAATGGAATTTATACGTGGACGACTCCTCAAATAAAACGGGAAGTGGCACAGGCATAATAATTGAAAGCTACCAGGGGACCCAGATCGAACTCTCCCTCAAATTTGGGTTCCCTGCCTCAAACAATCAAGTGGAATATGAGGCACTTCTAACTGGTTTAAAGCTGGCTAGGGAGGTTGGAGCTCAAAACTTATCATCTTCAGCGACTCACAGGTAGTCACTTCACAAATAACAGGCAGCTACCAAGCCAAAGATCCCACTATGAAAAAATATCTGGACAAAACCAGGGAACAACTCGGACAACTCGAAAAGTATGAGATTCGACACATACCCCGAGAACAGAATGCCCGGGCCGATGCACTCTCAAAACTTGCCAGCACCAGACCAAGAGGCAATGATAGAAGCCTTATCGAAGAAATTCTACAGAAGCCATGAATCTCAGAAGAAGAAAAGGTCTTAGCCATAACAGATAGCGATCAGGGATGGATGACCCCCATAATTAATTACCTCACCATAGAGGCCCTCCCTACAGATGAGAAAGAGGCAAAGAGGTTAAAACGGGAAGCACAATACTATACCATCATAAATAATACTTTATACAAAAGAGAGATTTCAACACCATTGCTAAAATGCGTGCTGACTCCCAACACTAAGGATATCTTAGAAGAAGTACATAGTGGCATTTGTGGCAATCACCTCGAAGCGCAAGCACTCGCCAAAAAAGTACTACGGGTAGGATTCTATTGGCTAACCCTACAAAAAGAAGCCACATAATTCGTAAAGACATGTTCGCCGTGTCAAACGTATGCCAACTTCCACACCGCTCTGCCAGAGGAACTCATCAGCGTAACCTCACCTTGGCCATTCGAAAATGGGGACTCGATCTCCTCGGACCTTTTCCTCAAGGATCAGGACAAGTCAAATTCCTCATAGTAGGAATATACTACTTCACAAAATGGATCGAGGCAGAACCCCTAACCAATGCCACAGCTCAAAGAAGTTGGAAATTTTTGTATAGAAATATCGTCACAAGGTTCGGAGTTCCATACTCCATCACTACAGACAATGGTACCTAGTTCACAGACGCAGGCTTCAGAAAACTAGCGGCTGACCTGAATATAAATCAACAATTCACCTCTGTTGAGCACCCCCAAGCCAATGGGCAAGCCGAAGCTGCTAACAATGTTATATTAGCAGGGATAAAATGGAGATTACAGGATGCAAAGGGAGCCTGGGCTGAGGAGCTCCCACAAGTCCTTTGGGCATATTGAATGACTCCACATTCCACGACAAAGGAGTCACCTTTCCGATTAGCTTACGGAATGGAGGCGATGATCTCAGTGGAGGTCAAAGAAGGATCATCCAGAGTAATCCATTATAGTGAAAAAGCCAATTCCCAACTCCAAAGAGAAGTGCTTGATTTACTTCCGGAAATCCGAGAAAGAGCTCGGATAAGGGAAGAAGCGCTGAAACGACGAATGGCCTCCAGATACAACCGAGAAGTAATACAGCGGGCCTTTGTTCAAAACGACCTTATCCTAATCCAAAATGATATAGGAACAACTCGACCTGGAGAAGGAAAGCTAGCTGCAAACTGGAAAGGACCCTTCCGAGTCATAGAAGTCTTGGGAAAGGGCTACTACAAACTTTCCTAACTCGATGGGCAAGAGCTTCCTAGATCATGGCATGCCTGCAACCTAAGAAGGTACTATAGTTAGGGATGATAAAAGAACAAGGCACATTCTTTTTCCTGAAAAAGGTTTTTTAATGAGGCGCCCCGCCAAGACCTA
This sequence comes from Arachis hypogaea, assembly GCF_003086295.3. NCBI lineage: Eukaryota > Viridiplantae > Streptophyta > Magnoliopsida > Fabales > Fabaceae > Arachis > Arachis hypogaea. The sequence continues at coordinate 35,159,941 of NC_092045.1, read as the reverse complement.
CAAATCACCCGACTTAGGAAATTAATTCCTCATGTATATTTGCATTTTCCTTTAATAAAATTTGTTCATATTCTCTACAAATTCTCAAGTCGTATTATTCTGAAAACATTCATCGCCCGCTTATAAAGCTACAGATCGACAAAAAGTGAAAAACAAACTCATTGTGCGTTCACGATAAAAACGAAGGCTAAAAACCCAAATTCTACAAAATTGTCAAAGATGAAAACAGAATAATGTAAGAAGTTATGGAAAGTGATCCATAGAAAGGACCAGACGAGGACCTAATAAAATGGATTGCTATAAAATAACTTAAAGACAGGCCGGTACAAAAAGTCGGACCAGCCACAACAACCCATGTTATAAGTAAAGCCCTGGAAAGAGGTCTGGCCAACCCTATAAAAGAGGATTACTATAACTTCGAAGAGCCCGACATGAGGAAGTCGGACTCTTACAAAAAGTTACAAAAGATAATCCCTGAAAGAGACCTAAAACGAGGTCCAAAAAAGAGGATTATCAAGTTACTCGACAGGGCCCGACGTGACAAAGTCGGCACGGAAAGAAAAAGTTACGAAAGATAATCCCTGAAAGAGACCTAAAATGAGGTCCAAAAAAGAGGATTATCAATTTACTTGACAGGGCCCGACGTGACAAAGTCGGCCTGGAAAGAAAAAGCTACAAAGGTAATCCCCAAAAAGAGACCTAAAACGAGGTCCAAAAAAGAGGATTATCAAGTAACTCGACAGGGTCCGACATGACAAAGTTGGCCCGGAAAGAAAAAGCTACAAAGGTAATCCCCAAAAAGAGATCTGAACAAAGTCCAAGAAAGAGGATTACCAAGCAAACTCGACAGGATCCGAGATGATGAAGTCAAGCCCAGGACACAGAAATTACAAACGAAATCAAACCAAATAATCAAGATGATTATGTTAGACAAAATCTCAGCCTACTTAGGTACCAAGATAAGTGCAAGCAGACATGATATAAAAGCTACTAAGTTATGATAAAAAACTCCAGAGGCCATCAAAGACCAGCCCCGGAAGCTCGAAAACTACTTTGTTTTTCAAAATAAAGTTGCTAAACGAGCAACCAAAGGAAGTATCAAACAAGTCACCAAAACACCAGGTACAAAAATAAAGAGTACAAAAGCCCACAAAACGGGCTATACACAAATATGATAGAGAAATCATAGAGGATCCAAAGGTTTCCCAGTAGCAGCATCTTGGGGAGAAGGAAGGCGAGTCTGGAGAAGCACCACATCCACTATTCCGTCACCTCGATTCAAGATCTGACAATCAGGATCTGGCTCAACCACGGTCGAGGGGGCTGAAGAAACTGGCATAGCAGAAGCTTTAAGAGAAGGTGCAGGAGGAGGTTCAATGTCATCATCGGGATCATCCGAGACAATCTTGCCACCCTTTACTACGTTATCAAGACTAACGAGAGTCAAATCGGCATCAGGGGCAACAATCTGGAACTGCTCTACCAGATTCTCATAAGCAGCAGTTACACTGCCTACAAGATGACCTTGGAGCTCGGCATAATCAGCTCGGGCAGACTCCAACTCCTCCCTAAGACCCATCAGCTCCTTATAAGGGGTAACATAGCTATCCTTATGTTTTAGTGTCGTATCTTCGGCTAGTTGCGCAGCAGCCGCCAGACCAACAGACCGGGCCTTCTCCCCCTTCAGCTCCTTTTCCAGCTCGGACACCTTCACCTCGAGCTCCTCCTTCAAACCCTTGATTCGATCAAACTTTGACTTTGCCTCCTCCATAAAAGCCTTAGTAGCATGAATAAGAAGATCTTGAGCAGTTCGGTATAGAGCCACTCCCATATGTGTCAGCGTAATACTGCTCCGGGTAATATAATCTAAATGACAAACAATGGATACATCGTCAGTAGACATGACATCATAGGGTGCAATCTGTTGATCCACAAATCCAATTGCATCAAATTCAGGAGCACCAAGATTAAATGGCTCGACAGTCCAAGGTCTTTTTGGAGGAGGAGCGATTGAAGGAGCAGAGGTACCAACTGAAGTTTGAGGTAGATCAACCAAACAAACCCGAGGGGTCGGGATCATCCTCCTCGGCCCAGGAGAGCTCGGGACAGACGGCTTCGACAAAGCCTGGGAGGACCCTTCCCCGACCACCTTGGCTGGGACGCTCTGAGCCGCGGTAGCTTTCCTCGCCTTCTTAAAGGCCTTCAGTGAGTCATTATTCTTCGACATCTCTGAAAAACAAAGAAAAATACAAATGACATATGAATACCCAAAAAAATAAAGCAAGAAAACAAAGACAGGAGAGCACAGTCTATAAAATACACATCACAGCACGAATCAAGGACGGATCCCCCAGAAATTTCTTGGTCTCAAGATGAGGAGGTTCCCCCCAAATATCATCCAAAGAAGCAACAAAGGCCTGCTCGACCTCATCTAGCATCTCCCAGGTATACCTAGACACAACTACATTTCTCTGCCACTCTAAAGGAAAACGAGGCTCGTCATTCTCATCCAGGAAGAAGTAATTCTTAAAATCGCGGAAAGACTCATCATACATGGAGAAGACTTTATGCCCCTGGGCCGACCTAAAAGACCATAGCAACTCGGTCTCAAAGGAAGGAAAAGGAAGAGTAATATCCATATGGCTAAAAAAGAAATCATATGCATAGAAGAAAGGATGCTCCCCCTGGGTCAAAGTAGAAAAGCAGACCCGATCATCAAAGTCAGGTGCCACCAACTCATAATTGCATTCTTGATTCTCACTACTACATATCCGATGGTATTTTCTAAGTGCCGCACAGAACTCTGAATTAGCCAGAGATACACATAATAGCACAAGGGAGTCCAACCAGCCAGACATTCCCTCGGGAACTTTAGAAGACGCCTCGACAATATTTTTGCGAGAAGACATGGTTAACTAGTCCTACAAGAATAAAAGAATATTGGATTACTCAAAAAACACCTCAGACACTAATTGAATAACTCGGGCATAAACGGAGGCAACAAACAGAGGCAACTCACAAAAAGCATATAGGTGACAGAGAAACCAGGAAAAGCAAGAAAATGAAACCCCATGACCCATCCCAAAAGGTTCCAGGGGCATCCTTTGGTGGCAGAAAGAAGATTCAGGGAAGCCAACAAAGCCTACATCTTTTCACATCCCAACAAAAGTCAAAAGAAAGTCATCAAAAACCATCATCTCTATTGAAGAGCAGTCATCAACCAGTATAGCAAAATCATCGACGAAACAAACAAGTTATCAAAGGAGCAACCTTTTTCGAAATAGCAGTCCGAAAATCAACCCTAAAAGGAAGCCAGAACCAGGAAAATCACCCAAAGCATACATAAGGACGACAGAAGACTAGGAAACAGGCATCACAGCAATAAACCAAGCACATAAACAAGAAAAAGGTTCAAACTTTCCAAACGTACAAAATTAGAGCGTCGTCAAAGAAATCAAAAACAAAAGTAGTAGAAATAAAAAGGTGAAGAGAAAAGCAAAGCCAACCTAGAAGAAGGAAGAAAACTTTGAAAAAGAGCAGCAGGAGATTCGACCACAAAACGGAAGCACCAAGCGAATGCCAAAGTGTCACAAGAGAGAAAACGAGAAATAGAGGACAGGAAACAGCGAAAAAGAAGGGAATTTACAAGGAAAGGAAAACCGTCTCTTGGATACAAAATTTGAATAAAGGAAATCAAGAGAAACAGGACATTAAAACCAATTAATGAGGGCATTAAAACCCTTGCACATTCCAAGGCTAGGGCACTAAACGCAGAAGCGCGCGCTTTCAGAGGAAACGAAACAGAAACGTTCCGCATTCAAAAGAAGGAGAACTCTACAAAAAGAAATCGACAAAATGCTCGAGTTCGGCTTCACCAAAGAAGGATCGAAGTCCTAAAACTAAAGACCCAACCTCAAAGAGAAGACCGAGCTCGAGCAGGGGCACTGTTCATACCCTGGGTCGAGCTGTTTGACCCGGGATGATCTACAGACAAAGCGATCGACCTCTTCAGGTCAGGACAACCCGACCCCTTCTCAAAGAGCTCGGCCAAGTCACAGAAAAGCCTAAACAAAGGGCCCAAATAGAGGAACACGTCCCAAATCTAAAGGCAGCCCAAGCCCGTAGAGATAAAGGCGGTTCCCTTGAAGATAAGATGACCTCACTTGAAGATAAGATAAAGATAAGATAAGATAACTAACTTATCTTATCTAAGAAGGTCATTCTACGCTATTATAAATACACTGGAGCACTCAGGTATAACTCATACTCTGATTCTACTCAATACCTGCTTAATACCCTTGCTAACTTAAGCATCGGAGTCCCTTGCAGGTACCCCCCACCCTCCGGGGATGAAGGATCAGCATCATCACCAAGTCCAACGGGTCAGACACAGTGACTCTGACCACCATCATCAGATCGGACTCCGCAGCTCCGACCAGCATAGAAGATCTCATCCGAGATCGACCTCTAGTTTCAGGTAACCCGTGGAACACTTTCTATTTCTATAATTTTTCATTCTCTCTTGCTTTGAAGAGGCGATCGTTGGCGTTTGTTGCTTTCAATCTTCGACCAGTTACCGTCCCCGCTCCACTGCAGGTTGGTTTTCTTCTTCTCTCTCTTTTTTATTTCGCACGCCATTCTTTTTCGTGCTTTGCATTGTTCTGACTTTTGAAAAAGTTTTGATCTTGCTTGAATTCATGCTGGAAAGCTTAAATCTTTCTCTGTGTTTGATCCTTGCTGTAATGTACGCTGTTTTAGGGCTTCTTTGATTCACTACTTGTTTCTGCCCCCTTTCACTTTGATTTCTTTATGCGTAGAGGTTTGTAGTTTAGAGTAATGGATTGTAAAAAAGTTTGCATCTTTTTGATGATTTCTGCGTAGTATGTTTGATATTGATGGCTTCTTTGCTATTTTGTATGAATCTTCTTCATCAGAGGGGAATTTTGTGTCTTTGTAGCTTTTTTTTGGGATTTTTCCTGAATCCTTTACTTTATTACTACCTCCAAAGGATGCCCCTGGACCTTGGTGTGAGTCCTGGGGTTTCCTTTCACTGTTGTACCTGTCTTCTATCATTTGTGTGCTTTTGTCCGAGTTATGTCCATACTTGTCTGAGCTGTTTGATTAGTAACCCATTTTTCCTTTTTTCTCACTGTAGGACTAGTTGGCCCATGTCTTCTTGCAAAGATATTGTTGAGATGTCTACTAAGGTCCCGCAGGGCATGTCTAATTATCTAGATTCTCTTGTTCTGATGTGTGTCAGTGTGGTTGATTCCGAGTACTACGTATGACTTAGAAGGCATCATAGGATCTGTGGTAATAGAGATCAGGAGAAAAATTACGTGTTGATAGTGCCTGACCCCGAGGAGAGGGTTTGTTTTCCTTCTCCGGTGAAGGGGGAACGTCCCTTCTTTTATGCATATGACTACTTTTTTAGCTAAATGAACATCACCATTCCTTTTACTTCCTTTGAGATTGATTTGTTGTGGACCTGCAACGTAGCTCCTTCTCAGCTTCACCCGAACTCGTGGGGCTTCATAAAAATCTTCCAACTGTTGTGTCAAGAATTGGATATTTGACATTCTCAAACCCTCTTCCTTTATCTTTTCGTTCTAAAAAAACCTAGGATAGCTACGAAGAAAGCTTCCTGGATCTCTTTCCGCGCTTCCCAAGGGAAGAAAGTATTTTCCATGTATGATGAATCTTTTTGGGATTTTAAGAACTACTTCTTCAAGATCCGAGCTGTTGAGGGAGCTCTACCCTTCTTTTTGGATGAGAATGATGAACCTGCGTTCCCTCTATGCTGGCAAAAGGACGTAGTAGTGACCAGGTATTCCTGGGAAAGTCTAGACGAGGTCGAGCAGGCCTATGTGGATGTATTAGAGGAGAATTGGGGGAACCCTCCCCATCTTGATATAAAGAAGTTCTTGGGTAATCCTTCCCCTCTTCAAGGTGAATTGGGTAGTTGTCGACTTTTGAAAATGTTTTTCTTTGTTTACTTGTTTTGTTTTTGCCGATCTGTATCTTTCTTTTCTTCTGACTTGGTTCAGCTGTTTTCTTTGTTTCAGAGATAGTGAAGCCTTTGGATTCAATGAAACATTTTTGTAAGGCCAAGAAAGCAACTTCCGCTCAGAATATCTCGGCCAAGGCTGCTGGGGAGGGATATTCTCCATCTTCTCTAAAGAAGCCTATTTTGGATACTACTGGGGTGAGGAAAATTATCCCAAATCCCCAGGTTCGAGTAGTTCCTTCTGGCCCTCCCCATTCAACCTCTGGTGCTGGTGCTTCTCTTATTGCTGGTCCACCTCTTAAAAAATAGAAAATTGTGGAGCCTTTCGATTTGGACGCCCCTGACTTTGATGTACTGTTGTGGATAATCAAATTTCTCCTTTCGGTCGACTTCCAATGAATGATGTATCCATCCTTCATCACTTGAATTTTATTACTAGTAACAGTATTCGGATGGCCCATATGGGAGCATCTTTATCCCGAACTGTTCAGGGATCCCCAGTCCATGCCACAAAAACTTTTCTTGAGGATTCCAAGTCGAATTTTAATAGGGTTAAGGGCTTGAAGGATGAACTGGATGCTAGGGTTAATTAAGCTAAACTAGACCGGGAGAATGAGAAGTCGTGAGCTACCACTGCTGAGGCGGCTGCGAACTTGGCTGAAGAGACGGCAAAGAAGTACAAGGAAAGTTATTCCCATACTTATGCCGAGGTGTTGGAACTGAGAAAGAGGCTTGAATCTACCCTTGCTAATTACGCTGATCTCCAGGGTCATCTGGTAGATTCTGTAATGGCGGCTTATGAAAACGTAAAGGCACAGGTCCGAGTTCTAGCTCCTGAACTCGACCTGACACTCTTTAGCTTAGATAATATGGCAGAGGATGGTAAGATAGTTCCTGCCCCGGATGATGACGAGGAGGAAGGTCCTCCCCCTGAGCCACCAGTCAAAGCTTCTGCTGTCCCGAATTCTTCAACTCCTATTACTGAGGTCAGCCACCCTGAATCTGACCCCGATGTTCAAATCTTAAATCAGGATGATGGAACTATGGGTGCAACTCCTTTGAAGACCATTCCTCCTTCTACAACTCAGGGTGTTGCTGTTGGGGAGAGCTTGGACCCTTGATAACTTATCTTTTGATGTATTTTGTATAGCCCGGTCTGTGGCTCTGGTTTTTTGTAATTGAGCCCGGTGTGGCTTTTGACACTTTAGTTGCTTTTCTTAGCAACTTTATTTAGGAAAAATAAAATGCTTTCGAACTCTTTGAGGTCGACTTTCGGGTGGCCTTCTAAGTCTTTATAGTATCTTTGCTTCTCTTGATATGTTTGTTTGCAATCCTTTGGCACATCCAGGAATCTTAAGAGTGTTGGAGTTTTGTTGTCCGACATCTTTTTGATTGCCTTTTGTGTTTTCTTATTTCCTGCTTTTGTCGAAGTGACCTTTGAGGCTAGCTTTGTTTGTTTATTCTCATAGAATACTTTTAAACTGAGGTCGTGGCTTTTTGGGCCGAGATGTGTCCCTTCTAGCGCATGCCTTTTGTTAGTCGACTTCTCTTGTCGCTTCTTCTCGAGTTATTTTTAGTAATCCATTTTTAATCAGGGCTAGCCAGGCCTCTTTCTATGGATTACTTTTTATAACTTTGTCGCTTTGATTGGCTTGGTCTGACTTCTTCTTTAGTCGGTCCTTTGCAAGTTATTTCTACTAATCCATTTTTTCTCAGACCTCGTTAGGCCTCTTTCTATGGACTACTTTTTATAACCTTTCTAACTTTGGTCGATTGGTCTGACTTCTTCATGTCGGTCCATCCTAATTTATTTTTAGCAATCCATTTTTCCTCAGACCTCGTCAGGCCTCTTTTTATGGATTACTTTTTATAACTTTTTATAGCTTTCGTGTCGATTGGTCTGACTTCTTCATGTCGGTTCGTTCCAAGTTATTTTTAGTAATCCATTTTTACTCAGACCATGTCAGGCCTCTTTCTATGGACCACTTTTTATAACTTCTTGCATTAATCTTATTTTATCGCTTTTTCAACTTGCCGATTTTGTAGAAATCAGGCGGTGAGTTTGTTCTCATTTGGCCGATGTTGTCGAAGTTGGGCGGTGAATTTGGTTTTCACCTTGCCGACCTTTGTCGAAATTTGGACAATGAATTCGATTTTCATTGTGGTCGGGTGATGAATTTGTTTTCACCTTGCCGACCTGTAGCTTCGTAATCCGGCGATGAATTTTTGCGTTCAGATTTAATGCGTCTTTGTAGAGATGCTTTGTAGAAAATCTAGAAAGTTTTATTCAAATAGAAAAATAGACATATAGGCAATTTTGCATATCTTGGCTTGGTGCTTCGTTAAAAAACCTTTTTAGGAAAAAGAGTGCACCTTATCCTAAGATCTTTTATTACACCCTAACTATAATACCTTCTTAGGTTGCAGGCATGCCATGACCTTGGTAGCTCTCGCCCCTCGAGTTTGGACACCCTGTAGTAGCCTTTTCCTAGTACCTCTATAACTCGGTAGGGTCCTTTCCAGTTAGCTGCTAGCTTTCCTTCTCCTGGTCGACCTGTTCCGATGTCATTCCGGATTAGGATGAGATCGTTGTTGGTGAAACTTCGCTGAACTACTTTTTGATTGTATCTTGAGGCCATTCGACCTTTTAACGCTTCCTCCTTAATCTGAGCACTCTATCGGATTTTTGGAAGTAGGTCGAGCTCTTCTCTTTGGTTTTGGGAGTTGACCTCTTCATTGTAATGGATCATTCTGGGGGATCCTACTTCGATTTCTACTGGAATCATTGCCTCCATTCCATAAGCCAATCAAAACGGTGATTCCCTCGTTGTTGAGTGTGGTGTTGTCCGATATGCCCATAGGACTTGTGGGAGCCCTTCAGCCCAAGCTCCCTTTGCATCCTATAGTCCCCGCTTTAACCCGGCTAGTATGACTTTGTTGGCAGCTTCTGCTTGTCCATTAGCCTGGGGGTGTTCATGGATGTGAATTGGTGCTTTATTTTCAAGTCAGCTACCAATTTTCTAAAACCCGCATCTGTAAATTGCGTGCCATTGTCTGTGGTGATGGTATGGGGAACCCCAAACCTTGTAGCAATGTTTCTGTATAAGAATTTCTGACTTCTTTGAGCAGTGGCATTAGCTAGGGGCTCTGCCTCAATCTATTTTGTAAAGTAATCTACCCCGACAATAAGGAACTTGACTTGTCTTGATCCTTGGAGAAAGGGTCCTAGGAGGTCGAGTCCCCATCTTGCGAATGGCCAAGGTGATGTTATGCTGACGAGTTCTTCTGGTAGGGCAATGTGGAAGTTGGCATGTTTTTGGCATGGTGGGCATGTCTTAACGAACTAGGTTGTTTCTTTTTGCAAGGTCGGCCAAAAAAACCTGGCTCGAAGTACTTTTTTGGAGAGAGCTCGTGCTCCGAGGTGATTGCCACACATGTCACTGTGTACTTCTTCCAAAACCCCCCTTTGTGTTGGAGGTCAGCACACATTTTAATAGGGGTGTTGAAATCCCTCTCCTGTAAAGGATGTTGTTTATGATGGTGTAGTATTGTGCCTCCCATTTTAGCCTCTTCACCTCCTTCTTGTCTGTAGGGAGTATCTCTAATTTAAGGTAGTTGATTATGGAGGTCATCCATCCTTGATCCTGGCCTGATATGGCTAGGACCTTTTCTTCCTCCGAAATTGATGGGCTCTACAATATTTCCTGGACGAGGCTTCTATTATTGCCCCCTGGTTTGGTGCTCACTAATTTTGAGAGTGCGTCAGCACGAGCATTCCATTCCCGAGGTATATGGTGGACCTCATATTCCCCGACTTGTCTGAGTTGTTCCTTAGTTTTGTCCAGGTACTTTTTCATGGTAGGATCCTTAGCTTGGTAGCTCCCCGCTATTTGTGAAATAACTACTTGTGAATTGCTGAAGATGATAAGCTTCTGAACTCCAACCTCCTTAGCCAGCCTCAAACCGGCTAGTAATGCCTCGTATTCAGCCTGATTGTTCGAAGCAGGGAATTCGACGTTTAAGGAGAGTTTGATTTGAGTTCCCTGATCGCTTTCTATTATCGCACCTGTGCCACTCCCGGTTTTGTTTGAAGAGCTGTCTACGTATAGATTCCATTTTGTAGGAGTTCCTGGGGTGTTAGTGTACTCAGTAATGAAATCGGCCAAATACTGAGACTTGATTACCGTCCGAGCTTCATATTGAAGATCGAACTCAGATAGCTCGATTGACCACTGTAGAATTCTTCCGGCTCAGTCTGTCTTCTGTAGAATGCCTTTTAGGGGTTGGTTGGTCCAGACCTTGATGGTGTGAGCTTGAAAATATGGGCGAAGTCGTCGAGATGTTAGTATGAGAGTGTAGGCGAACTTTTCTATCTTTTGATAGTTTAGTTCGGCCCCTTGCAGGGCTTTGCTGATGAAGTAGATGGGCCGTTGCCCATTCCCATCTTCTCTTACTAGTGCTGGGGCTATTGCCCGACTTTCCACTGCAAGGTATAATATGAGTGCTTCTTCTTCCTGTGGCCGGGTAAGAATGGGTGGTTGTCCCAGGAACCTTTTGAAATCCTGGAAGGCTTGTTCACACTTCGGTGTCCACTCAAACCTCTTTCCTTTCCTTAGTGTGGCGTAATAGGGGAGAGATCTTATGGCCGGTCTGGCTAGAAACCTGGATAAGGCTACTAGTCTTCCGTTGAGTTGTTGTACTTTTTTGACGCAGGTCAGACTTTTCATGTCGAGTATAGCCTGGCATTTATCCAGATTTGCCTCAATTCCTCGTTGTGCTAACATAAAACCCAGGAATTTGCCAGCTTCTACTGCAAAGGTGCACTTTGCAGGGTTAAGTCGCATGCCATACTTTCTTATGGTATCGAACACTTGGGCGAGGTCAGATAGTAATGACTCCTCACTTTGTGTTTTTACCAACATGCTCTCTACATATACCTCCATGAGTTTCCCGATATGGTCTGCGAAGACTTTGTTCATTAATCTTTGGTAGGTAGCTCCTGCGTTTTTGAGTCCGAATGACATGACCACATAATAGTAGTTTGCTTTTGAGGTTAGGAATGAGGTCTTTTCTTGATCAGGTGGATACATTGGGATTTGATTATATCCCGAATAAGCATCCATGAAGAGAGGTACTTGTATCAAGAGGAGACATCCACTAGAGTGTCTATGCTTGGGAGTGGATAGGGATCTTTTGGGCATGCTTTATTAAGGTCGGTGTAATCAGTGCACATCCACCGTTTCGCATTTGACCTTTTCACCAAGACAACATTGGCCAGCCATAATGAGTACTTGACTTCTCTTATGAATCCTGCCTCTAGTAGAGCTTGTACCTGTTCTTCGATAGCTTGAGATCTTTCTGGTTCGAGCTTCCTACGCTTCTGCTATACTGACCATGATCCTGGGTATATTGCCAATTTATGGCACATTAGCTTGGGGTCTATGCCCGGCATGTCTGTGGCTTTCCATGCGAAGAGGTCGACATTATCGCTTAAGAACTAAATCAGAGGCTCCTTTACATCTCCATTTAAGGTTTCCCTAATATTTGTTCTTCCCGACCTAGAACTCCACCAAGCTCGATGGTGTGGACTTCTTCTCCTTTGCCCTTGAGGTTCAGACTTTCGTTGTAATAGCGTCGCGCTATTTTCTGGTCTCCTTTTATCATAGCGATCCCCTCTGGAGTTTGGGAACTTCATGCATAGATGTGGAGTCGAAACTACTGTGGCGAGATGATTCGGTGTTGTCCGACCTATCATGGCATTATAAGCTAATTTTACGTCGACTACGATGTAATCTATGTTGAGTGTCCTTTGATCAGGTTCCCTTTCCAAAGGTTTTGTGTAGCGAGATATATCCAAGTGGTTGGATTGGACTATCTCCTAGTCCAAACAAGCTGTTCGGATATGCTCTGAGCTCTTTTTCTTGTAGGTCGAGTTTATCGAAGGCAGATTTAAACAAGATATCTGCCGAGCTTCCTTGGTCCACCAGTGTGTGGTGGAGGTTAGCATTGGCCAATATGATAGTAATGACCATTGGATCGTGATGTCCCATGATGATGCTTGCCGCGTCTTCTTGTGTGAAAGTAATAGTAGGGAGGTTGGGTGGTCCTTCTCCTCCTTCGACATGATATATTTCTTTAATTTGCCTTTTGCAAGATGATTTGGAGATTCCTCCTCCTGCGAATCCTCCATTTATCATGTGAACGTGCCTCTCCGGGGTGTGATGTGGTCGGTCAGCTCGTCCGGCCTCTTCGTCCCTTCTTCTTTTTCTGTGTTCATCCGTCTTGTTGGCTAAGTACTAATCTAGTCTCCCTTCTCTTACCAATTTTTCTATGACATTCTTCAAGTCAAAGCACTCGTTGCTAGGATGTCCATAGATTCGGTGGTATTCACAGTATTCTGTCCGATTTTCTCCTCCGTTTTTCCTTTTGATCGGACGAGGTGGTGAAATCTTCCCGGTGTCGCATACTTCTCAGTAAACCTCCACAAGAGACACCCGAAGAGGCGTGTAATTGTGATATTTTTTAGGCTTCTCTCTGTGTTGATCTTCTTTTTTCTTGGACTCTTAATCTTTATCCCGAGAGGAGTAAGAGAATCCGGGTTTTAAGGTCTCTTCTAGCCGAGAATTTTCTTCCATGTTGATATACTTCTCTGTCCGTTCTTGCACTTCATTTAAAGATGTTAGGTGCTTCTTTGATATGGAGAGACTGAAAGGTCCTTCTCATAGGCCATTGATGGGCCCATGATGGCTGCTTCTATTGATAGGCTTTGTATGTCCAGGAATGCTTTGTTGAATCTTTCCATGTAGTTGTGAAGGCTCTTCCGATCTCCTTGCTTGATCCCTGATAAGCTCGGGGCATGTTTGGCTTTGTCTCTCTGGATAGAGAATCTGGCAAGGAATTTCTTGACTAGGTCGTCAAAGCTTGTGATGGATCTAGAAGGCAAACTGTTGAACCACTTAATTGCCGTCTTTGTTAAAGTAGTTGGGAAGGCTTTGCAATGAATGACGTCTGAGGCGTCGGTAAGATACATTCTACTTCTGAAGTTGCTGAGATGATGGCTTGGATCGGAGGTACCATTGTATGGGTCATGTCAGGAGATTTAAAATCCTTTGGAACTTTAGCTTTCATGATTTCTTTGGTGAAGGGGTCTTGATCTTTGTAGGAGTTGTCATCGTGACCGGGTTGGATGGTTTTGGTTTTTAGGTCAGCTTCGACTTTTAGGAGCTTGTCCTCTAACTCTCAGCGTCGCCTAGTTTCTCTTCGAAGGTTCTTCTCAACTTCCCGTTGATGTTCGGCTTCTTTTTTGAGTTGTTGGAGACGGTTCTGTTGAGCTTATAGTGCCTCCATGATTTCTGTACTTGGTAAATTTTTTTCTTTATTTGGTTGAGATGCATCTTTGGTGTGGTGTCCGTGTTCTTATGCGGCATCCTATTCTCTAAATCAGAGTTGTGGTCATTGTCAAGGTTGTCTGCCATGTTGATGGGATGACTTCCAGGTTCCCCGGCAACAGCGCCAATGTTCCGAGGGTTACCTGAAACTGAAGGTCGATCTCGGATGAGATCTTCTGTACTGGTCGGAGCTGTTGTGTCCGACTTGTTGGACTTGGCGGTGTGGCTAATCCTTCATCACCAGAGGGTGGTGGTACCTACAAAAGACTCTGATGCTTAAGTTAGCATGTGCTTTAGGTAGGTTTTTAGCAGAATCAGAGTATGAGTTATACCTGAGTGCTCCAGTGTATTTATAATAGCGTGGAGTGACCTTTCTGGGGTGAAATCATCTTATCTTTAAGGGAAACCGCCATTATCTTTCAAGGCTTTAGCTGCCTTTATATTTGGGCTGGGTTCCTTCATTTGGGCCTTCTTTGGGCTTCTTTGGCAATTTGGCCGAGCTCTTTGAGAAGATGTCGGGAACTTCCAGACCTGAAGTGGTCGGTCGGCTCTGCCCGGGTCGTATAGCTCGACCCAGGGCATGAACAGCTGCCTTCCATGTAAAGAGGTCGGAATTATCTTTTAGAAACTGTATCAGTGGCTCCTTGAGGTTTCCTTTTAAGGTTGCCCATATATTTGTTACTTTGTCTTGAGTATCCCCGATCTAAACTTCTTCAGTCTCCCCTTCTGGTTGAGGATGAAGCTATTCATGAGCTCAGACTCCCCCGAGTTCGATAGTGTTGGCCTCTTTTCCTCCGGGGTTACCGTTAAGGTTCAGGCTTTCATTGTAACAGCATCGCGTAAGTTTCCAGTCTCCCTTTATGGTGGCGATTCCTTTTGGGGTTGGGAACTTTGTGCACAAATATGGAGTGGAGACCACCACGGCGAGCTGGTTCAGCATTGTCTGTCCTATTAGGGCGTTGTAAGCTGAGCTCACATCGACTACGATGTAGTCTATGCTTAGTGTTCATACCCTGGGTCCAATTGTACGACCCGTGCAGACTAAAGACACAAGTGACCGACCTCTTCAGGTTGGGTCACACTGACCTCTTCTCCAAGAGTTCGGCCAAATCGCCAGAGGAGCCCAAAGTAGGCCCAAACGAAGGAACACGGTCCAATCTAAAGGCAGCCAAAGCCTAGAAAGATAAAGGTGGTTCCCCTTAAAGATACGATGACTTCACTCAATGATAAGATAAGATAACTAAACTTATCTTATAGGACGCTCACTACTATAAATACATTGGAGCACCCAGGTATAACTCATACTCTGATTCTACTAAAAACCTACCTAAAGCACGTGCTAACTTAAGCATCGGAGTCTCTTGTAGGTACCACCACCCTCCGATGACAAAGGATCAACAGCACCACCAAGTCCAACAAGTCAGACATGACATCGCCGACCACTACTGCAGATCTCGTCCAAGATCAACCTACAGTTTTGGGTTACCCTCGGAACATTGGCGTCGTTGTCGACGAACCTTGAAGTCATTTGGTGCGCGAAATTGTGAACAATACTTTTCACAACTCTCATAATCCCCGGTCATGAACCCCAAAAACTAGGTAGCTCAGTACCATGGCATTACACAACTTCGCACAACTAACCAGCAAGTGCACTGGGTCGTCCAAGTAATAAACCTTACGCGAGTAAGGGTCGATCCCACGGAGATTGTTAGTATGAAGCAAGCTATGGTCATCTTGTAAATCTTAGTCAGGCAAACTCATATGGATATGGTGATGAACGAAAATAACAATAAGATAAAGATAGAGGTACTTATGTAATTCATTGGTAGGAACTTCAGATAAGCGCATGAAGATGCCTTCCCTTCCGTCTCTCTGCTTTCCTACTGTCTTCATCCAATCCTTCTTACTCCTTTCCATGGCAAGCTTATGTAGGGTTTCACCGTTGTCAATGGCTACCTCCCATCCTCTCAGTGATTACGTCGCCTATGCTCTGTCACAGCATGGATAATCATCTGTCGGTTCTTGGTCAGGCCGGAATAGAATCCAGCGATTCTTTTGCGTCTGTCACTAACGCCCCGCCTGCTAGGAGTTTGAAGCACGTCACAGTCATTCAATCATTGAATCCTACTCAGAATGCCACAGACAAGGTCAGACCTTCCGGATTCTCTTGAATGCCGCCATCAGTTCCAGCCTATACCACAAAGATTCCGATTAAAGAATCCAAGAGATATTCACCCAATCGAAGGTAGAACAGAGGTGGTTGTCAGTCACATGTTCATAGGTGAGAATGATGATGAGTGTCACGGATCATCACATTCATCAAGTTGAAGAACAAGTGATATCTTAGAACAAGAACAAGCGGAATTGAATGGAAGAACAATAGTAATTGCATTAATACTTGAGGTACAGCAGAGCTCCACACCTTAATCTATGGTGTGTAGAAGCTCCACCGTTGAAAATACATAAGAACAGGGTCTAGGCATGGCCGAATGGCCAGCCTCCCAATGATCTAAGATAGCATAAAATGAAGATAGCTACCAAAGTCTCTCTATCATGATCTAAGAACTAGATGTCCAAAGATGAAAATACAATAGTAAAAGGTCCTACTTATAGAGAACTAGTAGCCTAAGGTTTTACAGAGATGAGTAAATGACATAAAAATCCACTTCCGGGCCCACTTGGTGTGTGCTTAGGCTGAGCAATGAAGCATTTTCGTGTAGAGACTCTTCTTGGAGTTAAACGCCAGCTTTAGTGCCAGTTTGGGCGTTTAACTCCCATTTGGGTGCCAGTTCCAGCGTTTAACGCTGGGATTTCTGAGGGTGACTTTGAACGCCAATTTGGGCCATCAAATCTTGGGCAAAGTATGGACTATCATATATTGCTGGAAAGCCCAGGATGTCTACTTTCCAACGCCGTTGAGAGCGCGCCAATTGGGCTTCTGTAGCTCCAGAAAATCCGCTTCGAGTTCAGGGAGGTCAGAATCCAACAGCATCTGCAGTCCTTTTTAGTCTCTGAATCAGATTTTTGCTCAGGTCCCTCAATTTCAGCCAGAAAATACCTGAAATCACAGAAAAACACACAAACTCATAGTAAAGTCCAGAAAAGTGAATTTTAACTAAAAACTAATAAAAATATACTAAAAACTAACTAGATCATACTAAAAACACACTAAAAACAATGCCAAAAAGCGTACAAATTATCCGCTCATCACAACACCAAACTTAAATTGTTGCTTGCCCTCAAGCAACTAAAAATCAAATAAGATAAAAAGAAGAGAATATGCAATGAATTCCAAAAACATCTGTGAAGATCAGTATTAATTAGATGAGCGGGGCTTTTAGCTTTTTGCCTCTGAATAGTTTTGGCATCTCACTCTATCCTTTGAAATTCAGAATGATTGGCTTCTTTAGGAACTTAGAATCCAGATAGTGTTAATGATTCTCCTAGTAAAGTATGATGATTCTTGAACATAGCTACTTATTGAGTCTTGGCCGTGGCCCAAAGCACTCTGTCTTCCAGTATTACCACCGGATACATACATGCCACAGACACATAATTGGGTGAACCTTTTCAGATTGTGACTCAGCTTTGCTAGAGTCCCCAATTAGAGGTGTCCAGGGTTCTTAAGCACACTCTTATTGCCTTGGATCACAACTTTATTTTTCTTTCTTTTCTTTTTCTCTCTTTTTTTCGATTTTTTTTTTGAATAGAAATGTTTTTTCTTGCTTCAAGAATCATTGTAATGATTTTTCAGATCCTCAATAACATGTCTCCTTTTTCATCATTCTTTCAAGAGCCAACATTCATGAACCACAAATTCAAGATACATATGCACTGTTTAAGCATACATTCAGAAAACAAAAATATTGCCACCACATCAAAATAATTAAACTGTTATAAAATTCAAAATTCATGCAATTCTTTCCTTTTCAATTAAAGCACGTTTTTATTCAAGAAAGGTGATGGATTCTGTTCATACCCTGACCGAGCTCCTCCAACTCGGTGAAATCCATGAAAGGTCCGACCTCGTCCCAAGGCCCACACCTGAGGTCGGACCTCGGATAGCAAAAGCTAAAGAAGGCCCATCAAAAGGAACGCAGCCCAAAACCTAAAGGCCGAAAAGGCCTAGGAAAGGCGGTTCCACAAAGATAGAGATAAAACTCCCAAAAGATAAGATAAGATAAGAATATCTTATCCAGGGAAGATCACGGCCAACTATTATAAATACACTGGAGCACCCAGGTATAACTCATACTCTAATTCTACTCAATATCTGCTTGGAACCATGCTAACTTAAGCATCGGAGTGTCATTGCAGGTACAACCACCAACCACTCCACATATCAAGCTCGGGTCCCTGACCCCCACCTCGGGCCTCACCAAGACGTCCGAGCTACTCGTTTCAGGTAACCCACGGAACATTGGCGCCGTTGCCGGGGACCTGGAAGTCATCCCTTTACCATGGCGGACGACCCTCTTGACAATGACCATGCTGCATCAGAGCAAGAGGATGAAGTTGACACCGGAGAACGACCGGACAGCCCTCTATCACCGCGCACTCCAGGAGGAAACAAACAGAATCGCCCAAAGACATCACTCCAAAACAAAGATCCACAAAATCCCGAAAAAGAAAAAAACTCGGAAATTCTAGAAGCAGTTCGGGCACAACAAAACCGACTGAAACAACTCGAAGAGGATATAAAGAAGCAAAAGGAAACTAAACAAGAGCTGAGAAGAGAGGCTCGAAAGCGCAGAGAACTAGAAGAAAAACTACGGAAAATAGAGGCCAATCTGAAAGACCAGACAGAACGCGGCACCACCCCCGAATGCAACCATGATCCCTTCACGCAAGAGATCATGAAGGAGAAGGTACCACGAAACTTCAAGCCACCCGATATGGATCTCTACGACGGCACCACCGATCCAAGTCACCACCTCAGCAACTTCAGAAGCAGAATGTACCTAGTCGACGCCTCCGATGCGATTCGATGCAAAGCCTTCCCCACCACTCTCACCAAGTCGGCCATGAAGTGGTTCGACAACCTGCCACCAAGATCAATCACCAGCTTCGAAGACCTAACCAAAAAATTCCTGACAAGGTTCTCTATTCAAAAGGACAAAACGAAACATGCCCCCAGTCTACTCGGAATCAAACAAGGTAACCAAGAAACTCTCCGAGAGTACATGGAGCGATTCAACAAAGCCTGCCTGGACATACAACACTTGCCGACTGAAGCAGCCATCATGGGACTAGCAAACGGCCTAAAGGAGGGACCATTTAGCCAATCCCTATCCAAACGATACCCGACCTCCCTATACGAGGTGCAGGAGCGAGCAGAAAAATATATCAACATGGAGGAAACCTCCCAGTTAAGAGACTCTTCTAGGAAGGAATCGACCTACCCACTCCGAGATCGAGATCGGGAACAGAGGAAGAAGGAAGAAACCAACTCGGACAAGCCACGGAAGTACCACAGTTACACCCCCCTCCGAGTCTCCTTGGTAGACATCTACAGAGAAGTATGCCACACCGAAAAGATCCCACCACCTCGACCGCTAAAACACAAGAGAGCGGGGAGAGATCGGTCCGAATACTGTGAATATCACAAGCTCTATGGTCATTCTACTAACGACTGCCACGACCTAAAGAATGTTATAGAGAAGCTAGCCAGAGAAGGAAAACTCGACAGATACATAGCAGAGAAAGGAGAAGAGACCAAGAAGAGAAGGAGGGGAGATAATGAAGATCGGGCTGAACAAACCCCGCGAACCCCTGAAAGGCACGTTCACATGATAAATGGAGGTTTTGCAGGCGGAGGAACATCCAGATCCTCGCGAAAAAGACACCTCAAAGAAGTCTACCACGTCCGAGAAGACAATCCCCTGCCCGAACTACCTACTATCTCGTTTACCCGAGAAGATGCTCAAGGGATAATACCCGGGCACGACGATCCAATGGTAATCACCATTATCCTAGCAAACGCCAACTTACATCGGACCCTGATTGACCAGGGAAGCTCAGCAGATATCCTGTTCAAAATGGCCTTCGACAAACTCGGACTCGAAGAAAAAGAACTAAAGGCCTATCCCACCGACCTATTCGGGCTAGGAGATGCCCCGATCCATCCCTTAGGATACATCTCGCTACACACTACCTTCGTAAAAGGCGAGCAATCTAAAACATTGAGCATCGACTACATTATAGTCGACGTCACTTCAGCATACAATGCCCTCATTGGGCGACCAACCTTAAACAGACTGGCAGCTATAGTCTCGACCCCACACCTTTGTATGAAGTTCCCTACCGCAAAAGGAATCGCCACCCTAAAAGGCGACCAAAAACTGGCGCGGCGATGCTACAACGAAAGCCTGAGCTTAAAAGGAAAAGAGATCAACACAATAGAACTCGAGCGAGTTCAAGCCCGAGAAGATCTTCGGCCACAACCAGAGGGAGAAACCGAAAAAGTCCAGATCGGAAACACTTCTGAAAAAGTCACAAACATAGGAGCAAACCTCGAAGCAGGCCTAAAAGAGGAACTCATAACCCTCTTAAAAGAAAATTCCGATCTCTTCGCCTGGAAAGCCTCGGACATGCCGGGCATAAGCCCCGACCTGATGTGCCATAAGCTATCAGTGTACCCGGGATCCCGACCTGTCCAACAAAGACGCAGGAAGCTCGGGCCCGAACGCATGCAAGCAATAGAAGAACAAGTACAAGCACTACTAGATGCAGGGTTCATTAGGGAAGTAAAAAATCCCCTATGGCTCGCAAACGTGGTCCTGGTAAAAAAGCCCAATGGAAAATGGAGGATGTGCGTCGATTACACGGATCTCAACAAAGCCTGCCCCAAAGACCCATATCCACTACCAAACATCGACGCCTTAGTAGACGCCGCCTCAGGCTATAGATACCTCTCCTTCATGGACGCATACTCGGGATACAATCAAATCCCGATGTACGGACCCGACCAAGAAAAGACCTCGTTCATAACCCCAAGGGCAAACTACTGCTACGTAGTAATGCCCTTCGGGTTGAAGAACGCAGGGGCAACCTACCAGAGGCTAATGAACAAAGTGTTCTCAGAGCACATCGGACTACAATTAGAGGTGTACGTCGACGACATGCTGGTAAAGACACAAGAAGACGGAAACTTGCTGACCGACCTCACCAGTGTCTTCGGCACCCTCAGAAAGCACAACATGAGACTTAACCCGGCAAAGTGCACCTTCGCCGCAGAAGCCGGAAAGTTCTTAGGCTTCATGCTGACTCAAAGGGGCATCGAAGCAAACCCGGACAAATGCCAAGCGATACTCAATATGAAGAGCCCGACGTGTGTCAAGGAAGTACAACAACTGAATGGAAGGCTGGCCGCCCTATCAAGATTCTTGGCAGGATCAGCGATAAAATCACTACCTCTATACTCACTCCTAAAGAAAGGGAAACCCTTCTCGTGGACCCCGGAGTGCGAAAAAGCCTTTCAAGAATTCAAGGAATTCCTCGGGCAGCCACCAATCCTAACCCGACCTTTAAAAGGGGAAGAGCTCGTACTATACCTCTCGGTCGGACATCGAGCAGTCGCTTCAGCATTAATACGAGAAAATGACCAAGGACAACACCCCATATACTTTGTAAGCAAGGCACTACAAGGGGCCGAATTAAACTATCAGAAAATAGAAAAATTCGCCTACGCCCTAGTGTTCACAGCTCGGAGGCTCCGTCCCTACTTTCAAGCCCACACCATCAAAGTCCGGACAAACCAACCCATGAGACACATCCTACAAAAAACAGACCTGGCAGGACGAATCCTACAATGGGCGGTGGAACTATCCGAGTTCGACCTCCACTATGAAGCCCGAACTGCCATAAAATCTCAGTATCTAGCCGACTTCATCGCAGAATACACTGAGACCCCTGGAAACCCACTCTCGTGGAACCTATATGTCGACGGGTCCTCAAACAAAACAGAAAGCGGAGCCGGTGTTATACTCGAAAGCGACCAAGGAACGCGGATAGAACTATCCCTAAAATTCGAGTTCCAGGCTTCAAACAACCAAGCCGAATACGAGGCCCTACTAGCAGGACTAAAGCTAGCCGAAGAGGTCGGAGCCCGGAAAATCACAATCTTCAGCGACTCTCAGGTCGTCACATCACAAGTAAATGGAAGCTACCAGGCCAAAGACCCCACCATGAAAAAATACCTGGACCAAACACAGGCACAACTGCGCCACTTTTCAGAGATACAGATTCAGCACATACCTCGAGAACAAAACGCCCGGGCAGACGCCCTCTCGAAGCTCGCCAGCACCAAGCCCGGAGGCAACAACAGAAGTCTTCTCCAGGAAACCTTGCAATCCCCCTCCGTGCTAAGAAAGGAAGAAACGCTGAGCATATCCAACCAACAGCAAGGATGGATGACCCCCATACTCAACTACCTGAAGTCGGGAACTCTTCCCGCCGAAAGAAAGGAAGCCAAAAGACTCACGAAAGACGCCCAGAATTATACACTAATTCACGGCGTATTATACAGAAGAGGATTCACAACTCCCCTCCTTCGGTGCGTCCCGACCTCAGAAACAAAGAACGTCCTCGAAGAAGTCCACGGAGGCATGTGTGGGAACCATCTCGGAGCTCGGGCATTGTCCAAAAAGGTAGTCCGAGCCGGGTTCTACTGGCCGACCTTGCAGAAAGACTCGACGGAATTCGTGAAAATATGCCCCCCTGCCAAAAACACGCCAATTTCCACAAGGCACCACCAGAAGACCTTATCAGCATCACCGCACCATGGCCCTTCGCAAAATGCGGACTTGACCTGCTCGGCCCGTTCCCCCAAGGACCGGGGCAAGTCAAATACCTCATAGTAGGGGTCGACTACTTCACAAAGTGGATCGAAGCTGAACCCTTAGCCACCATTACGGCTCAAAAAAGCCGCAAATTCCTATACAAAAACATTGTCACGAGGTTCGGAGTCCCCTAATCCATCACAACGGACAATGGAACACAGTTCACGGACACAAGCTTTCAGAACTTAGTAGCCGAACTAAAAATCAAACAGCAATTCACCTCAGTCGAGCACCCACAAGCCAATGGACAAGCAGAGGCTGCAAATAAAGTCATCTTGGCAGGGTTAAAACGAAGACTCCAAGAGGCCAAAGGGGCATGGGCCGAGGAGCTCCCCCAGGTACTATGGGCGTATCGGACAACCCCACACTCTACAACGGGAGAATCACCGTTCCGACTAGCTTACGGGATGGAGGCAATGATTCCTATCGAAATAGACGAAGGGTCACCCAGAGTCATCTTCTACAACGAAGAAGGCAACCCACAGGCACAAAAGGAAGAACTCGACCTCCTCCCCGAGGTCCGAGAAGAAGCCTTAAAACGACGAACGGCCCTCAGATACAATCAGAAAGTAATAAAGCGAAGCTTGTCCATTCACGACCTGATTCTAATCCGAAATGACATCGGAACACAAAAGTCGGGAGAAGGAAAGCTAGCCGCAAATTGGAAAGGGCCCTACAAGGTAACAGAAGTCTTAGGGACAGGCTATTACAAAGTATCCGACCTAGAAGGCAATGAGCTGCCCAGGGCCTGGCACGCCTGTAATCTAAGGCGGTACTACAGCTAGAAAAACTTACCCGAGGTGTACTCTTTTTCCCTACAATGGTTTTTTAATGAGACACCCGGTTAAGTAAGACACCCGACCTAGTCAAAAGGGTAAACACTCTGTAAATATTCTTTCTTTTTTAATACTAATCAAATTTCTCTATTTTCTTTTCCTTTTCCTCATGATGAAACGAATCCTAGAAAGTACCCCACCAAGGCGCATTAATTTATGCTCGGCAAAACGCAAAAAATCATTTGCCAAGAGACCACACAAGTCGGCAAAGATGAAGCGACGAGGTTCAAATTAATGTGAGAAGTTATAAAGTAACTCTGAAAAGGCTCAAAAGGCCAAATAAAAAGAGATTACAAAAATAACTTAAAAGGCCGACCAACAACAAGGTCGGACCCAACAAAGGGAAAGTTATAAAGTAACTCTGAAATGGCTCAAAAAGCCAAATAAAAAGAGATTACAAAAATAACTCAAAAGGGCCGACCAACGACAAAGTCGGACCCAACCAAAAGGAGGTACTCGAGCGCCCGAGGACCGAGAAAAAGCTCGGATCCAAGAAAGAAGCCTTAAAACGAAAGGGAACCAAGATTTCGAAAAACGCTTACTAAAAAAGTTGCTTTACAAAAAGCAACTAAAAAGTACAAGCGAAAGAACGAAATCAAAGGAAGTTCGGAAAATGCTTACTAAAAAAGTTGCTTTACAAAAAGCAACTAAAAAGTACAAGCAAAAGAACGAAAGCAAAGGAAGTTTCGAGACGCTAGCTAAAAAGTTGTTATCCAAAAACAACTAAAAAGCACAAAAGCGGAAACAAAAAAGTCAAAACGCGAACAAAAACACCGCATAATAAAGTTACTTCAAGTAGCTAAATAAAGCAAAAGGTGTCCAAAGCGTTCACAGAAACCATCCAAAAACAAAAAAGCCCACAAGCCGGGCAAAACACCAAAAAGATTACAGAGGATCAAGGTCCTTTCCGGACTCCACATCAACAGCAGACTGCGGAGGAAACATAGAGATCGGGACTGCATCGACGGCAACGTCATCCCGGTTTGGAACCTCCACACCAGACCCATCCCCGACCAAAGGTGAAGTCGGGTTCTCAATCGGAACTTTGGGGTCGGACATCGGAACCTCATCCTCGGTAGGAGCAGGAACAATCTTTCCCTCCACAACAATGTTATCCGTACTGAATAAGCTCAGATCCAGGTCGGGAGCAAGAACCCGGACCTGAGCCCTCAAATTTTCGAACATAGCATCCATACCCTTGGCCACATGACCTTCCAGCTCGTAAAACTCGTCCTGCGCGGATTGCAACTTCTCCTTCGTCTCCACAAGCTCGGCGTATAGCCGAGTATAATTCTCTGTAGCCGCCTTCGCCATCTCCTCAGACGTCTTCGCTGCCGCCACAACCGCGGTAGCTTTAGTTTTCTCTTTCTCCAAAGAGGCCTCCAGCTCAGTAATCCGGGCAGCCTTCAGTTGACTAATCTTATCAAGCTCGGACTGAGCCTTCTCAAGTCGGGAGCTGGTCGCCCCAAGGGGGGATTTCCTGAACTCCCGGGCAATAGCGGCATGAAGACTAGCCATCCGGACGCAGCTCCGCGCCATATACTGAAAATGATGCTCCATAGACACATCATCAGTAGAAATAAAGGTCTGAGGGAGAATATGCTGTTCAATCCAACCAAGAGCATCAAATTCCTTATCGTTGAAACCGGCAAGCTCCTGAGAGGTCTTCTGCTTCTTGGGAGGAGGACCCGAAAACGGAGGAGGAGAAGAAGTAGCAGGCCCAGAGGTCGGAGGATCCTGACTTACAGCTCGGAACTGGGGAGTCGGAATAGTCTTCGACCGAGTCTGAACACCCCCGGTAGTCTTCTGTGGAGAAGATCGGGCAGAAGCCTCCCCGGCCTCGATATTCCGAGCAGCCACAGACTTCTTCGTCCGACGAAGGAACTTCATGGAATCCGCCTGAGAAGACATCTCTGCAAGAAATAAAGAAAGGGATTACCACAAACAGAAATTCCACCAAAAAACAAGCAAAACCAAAGTACTAAAAAAGATGAATCTCGGAAGAGGTCGGGAACTACCTAACTCGGAACGGAGAAGGCTTGGATCCCCCAACATTTTCTTCGTGTCCAAGTGAGGTGCCCGACCCCATAAACTGCTCACCACACCCACAAAAGCCTGCTCCACCTCATCTAGACTCTCAAAGGTATACTTAGCAGACACTACATTCTCCTGCCAACAAAGAGGAAAAGAAGGCTCCCCACTCTCATCGAGAAAGAAAGGTCGGGCGTCTCCAATAGCCCGGACCTTGAAATAAAAGTTCTTAAAATCGTGAAAGGACTCATCATACAGGGTACAAAACTTTCTTCCCTGGTTAGCCCTAAAAGAGACCCAAGATACCTTCCCTACACCCGACCCCGGCTTCGTCAACACAAACAAGTAGGAAAAAAGAGAAATAGAGGGAGCAACACCCAAAAACTGACACAAAAGTTGAAACAGCTTTAAAAATGCCCAAGAATTTGGATGGAGCTGCGTAGGGGCAACGTTACAAGACCATAACACCTCGGACTCCAGGTCGGTAAAAGGAAGTCGGACACTCAGCTTGGAGAAAAAACAATCATAAGCGTAAAAGAAGAGCTTCTCGGAACTATCTAAGGGCGGGAAGCAAACTCTCTCCTCGGAATCCGGGGCTACTAGTTCATAATCCCTCTCAGACTCTCTATCTTCACATATGCTACATTGCCTACGAAACCTAGCTAAATACTCAGAATCTACCACAGAAGGGACCCTTAGAGGAACAGGATCTACCCAACCAAGACCACTTGGAATCTTGGTCGACATCGCTTGAAGAACCTTTCGAGACATAAAATTCTTGCCTACAAAGAAGAATACAACAGCAAAGCAAAAATCACATAAAAGCAGACAGCAAAAACCCATCCAGCAAAGCAAGAAAACAAAAATCTTTTAGAAGAAAATATAGCAACCCGGAGCAAAATACCAGAGAACAAAAAAGAGTCCCCCCCATACAAACAAACAAAGCAATGGCGGCGCCTCTTTTAGGGGCAACCCAGGCATAGAGAAAAGAAACAAACAAAGAGCCACACAAAAGAAACAGAAGCATATGTGCACAAAAAAAAAAAAAGAGATGGGAACAAACCTGGAAGAAAGAAACGAGGACGACGAGCTCCGAAGCAAGGAGAACAGAACGGCGGCGCAGAGGAAACCCCGGAAAAACGCACAGAAAGATTCGGGGAAGAAGAACAAAAGAGAAAAGAAGAAAGCGATGCTCGAAAAAGAGATGGCGAAAACTCAGAAAACAGGAAGGGAACAGAATAAACGAAGAAAAGGAGGAGAGGGGCAAATAAATAGTACCTTCACCAAAGCCCGAACGGAAATCGAGGAGAAACGGTAAAATGCAATAAATGCAGGAACGGCCACCTTTTGAAATTTGAAAAAACCACTATGCCCGAGCTCGACCTCTCGAAAAGGACGAACTCGGGCAGGGGCACTGTTCATACCCTGACCGAGCTCCTCCAACTCGGTGAAATCCATGAAAGGTCCGACCTCGTCCCAAGGCCCACACCTGAGGTCGGACCTCGGATAGCAAAAGCTAAAGAAGGCCCATCAAAAGGAACGCAGCCCAAAACCTAAAGGCCGAAAAGGCCTAGGAAAGGCGGTTCCACAAAGATAGAGATAAAACTCCCAAAAGATAAGATAAGATAAAAATATCTTATCCAGGGAAGATCACGGCCAACTATTATAAATACACTGGAGCACCCAGGTATAACTCATACTCTAATTCTACTCAATATCTGCTTGGACCCATGCTAACTTAAGCATCGGAGTGTCATTGCAGGTACAACCACCAACCACTCCACATATCAAGCTCGGGTCCCTGACCCCCACCTCGGGCCTCACCAAGACGTCCGAGCTACTCGTTTCAGGTAACCCACGGAACAGATTCATAGGACATTTATAACTTTAAGGCATAGACACTAAGACACTAATGATCACAAGACACAAACATGGATAAACATAAGCATAAAATTCGAAAAACAGAAGAATAAAGAACAAGGAAATCAAGGAACGGGTCCACCTTAGTGATGGCGGCTCTTCCTTCCTCTTGAAGATCCTATGGAGTGCTTGAGCTCCTCAATGTCTCTCCCTTGTCTTTGTTGCTCCTCCCTCATGATTCTTTGATCTTCTCTAATTTCATGGAGGATGATGGAGTGTTCTTGGTGCTCCACCCTTAGTTGTCCCATGTTGGAACTCAATTCTCCTAGGGAGGTGTTTAATTGCTCCCAATAGTCTTGTGGAGGAAAGTGCATCCCTTGAGGAATCTCAGGGATCTCATGTCGGATCTCCGGATATTCACCCTTTTTGAGTGAAAAAGGGACCTCGGGGATCACCTTTTTCAAGGCCACAACTTCATAGAAGTGGTCTTGATGCACCCTTGAGATGAATCTTTCCATCTCCCATGACTCGGAGGTGGAAGCTTTTGCCTTCCCTTTCCTCTTTCTAGAGGTTTCTCCGGCCTTGGATGCCATAAATGGTTATGGAAAAACAAAAAGCAATGCTTTTACCACACCAAACTTAAAAGGTTTGCTCGTCCTCGAGCAAAAGAAGAAAGAAGAGAGTAGAAGAAGAAGAAATGAGGGGAAAGGGAATGGCTTTTGTTTTCGGCCAAGAGAGGGAGAAGTGGTGTGTATGTTTTGTGAAAATGAAGGAGTGAAGGAGGGTTTATATAGGAGAGGGGGATGGTAGGGTTCGGCCATTTGAGGGTGGGTTTGGGTGGGAAAGTGGTTTGAATTTGAATGGTGAGGTAGGTGGGGTTTTATGAGGGATGGATGTGAGTGGTGAAGAGAAAGATGGGATTTGATAGGTGAAGGGTTTTTGGGGAAGAGGTGTTGAGGTGATTGGTGAATGGGTGAAGAAGAGAGAGAGAGTGGTAGGGTAGGTGGGGATCCTGTGGGGTCCACAGATCCTGAGGTGTCAAGGAAAAGTCATCCCTGCACCAAATGGCAAACAAAATCACGTTTTTAGCCATTTCTGGTGTTAAACGCCGGGCTGGTGCCCATTTCTGGCGTTTAACGCCAGCTTCTTGCCCATTTCTGGCGTTTAACGCCAGTCTGGTGCCCCTTTCTGGCGTTAAACGCCCAGAATGGTGCCAGACTGGGCGTTAAACGCCCAACAGCTAACCTCACTGGCGTTTAAACGCCAGTGGGTGCGTCCTCCAGGGTGTGCTGTTTTTCTTCCTGTTTTTCATTCTGTTTTTGCTTTTTTCATTGATTTTGTGACTTCTCATGATCATCAACCTACAAAAAACATAAAATAACAAAAGAAAATAGTTAATTATAAAACATTGGGTTGCCTCCCAACAAGCGCTTCTTTAATGTCATTAGCTTGACAGAGTACTCTCATGGAGCCTCAGAATTGCTTAGAGCTATGTTGGAACCTCCCAACACCAAACTTAGAGTTTGAATGTGGGGGTTCAACACCAAACTTAGAGTTTGGTTGTGGCCTCCCAACACCAAACTTAGAGTTTGACTGTGGGGGCTCTGTTTGTCTCTGATTTGAGAGAAGCTCTTCATGCTTCCTCTCCATGATGATAGAAGGATATCCTTGAGCCTTAAACATAAGGGATTCTTCATTCACTTGAATGATCAACTCTCCTCTATCAACATCAATCACAGCCTTTGCAGTGGCTAGGAAGGGTCTGCCAAGGATGATGGATTCATCCATGCACTTCCCAGTCTCTAGGACTATGAAATCAGTAGGGATGTAATGGTCTTCAACTTTAACCAGAACATCCTCTACAAGTCCATGGGCTTGTTTTCTTGAGTTGTCTGCCATCTCTAGTGAGATTCTTGCAGCTTGTACCTCAGAGATCCCTAACTTCTCCATTACAGAAAGAGGCATGAGGTTTACACTTGACCCTAAGTCACACAAGGCCTTCTTGAAGGTCATGGTGCCTATGGTACAAGGTATTGAAAACTTCCCAGGATCCTGTCTCTTTTGAGGCAGTTTCTGCCTAGACAAGTCATCCAGTTCTTTGGTGAGCAGAGGGGGTTCATCTTCCCAAGTCTCATTTCCAAATAACTTGTCATTTAGCTTCATGATTGCTCCAAGGTATTTAGCAACTTGCTCTTCAGTGACATACTCATCCTCTTTAGAGGAAGAATACTCATCAGAGCTCATGAATGGCAGAAGTAAGTCCAATGGAATCTCTATGGTCTCATCTTGAGCCTCAGATTCCCATGGTTCCTCATTGAGGAACTCATTGGAGGCCAGTGGATGTCCATTGAGGTCTTCCTCAGTGGCGTTCACTGCCTCTCTTTCCTCTCCAAATTCGGCCATGTTGATGGCCTTGCACTCTCCTTTTGGATTTTCTTCTGTATTACTTGGAAGAGTACTAGGAGGGAGTTCAGTAATTTTCTTGCTCATCTGACCCACTTGTGCCTCCAATTTTCTGATGGAGGATCTTGTTTCAATCATGAAACTTTGAGTGGTTTTGATTAGATCAGAGACCATGGTTGCTAAGTCAGAGGTATTCTGCTTAGAACTCTCTGTCTGTTGCTGAGAAGATGATGGAAAAGGCTTACTATTGCTAAACCTGTTTCTTCCACCATTATTGTTATTGAAACCTTGTTGAGGTCTCTGTTGATCCTTCCATGAAAGATTTGGATAATTCCTCCATGAAGGATTGTAGGTGTTTCCATAGGGTTCTCCCATGTAATTCACCTCTTCTATTGAAGGGTTCTCAGGATCATAAGCTTCTTCCTCAGATGAAGCCTCCTCAGCACTACTTGGTGCATTTTGCATTCCAGACAGACTTTGAGAAATCATATTGACTTGTTGAGTTAATATTTTGTTCTGAGCCAATATGGCATTCAGAGTGTCAATCTCAAGAACCCCTTTCTTCTGCCTAGTCCCATTGTTCACAGGATTTCTTTCAGAAGTGTACATGAATTGGTTATTTGCAACCATTTCAATCAGTTCTTGAGCTTCAGTAGGCGTCTTCTTCAGATGAAGAGATCCTCCTGCAGAGCTATCCAAAGACATCTTGGATAGTTCAGAGAGACCATCATGGAAAATACCTATGATGCTCCATTCAGAAAGCATATCAGAAGGACACTTTCTGATTAATTGTTTGTATCTTTCCCAAGCTTCATAGAGGGATTCTCCTTCCTTCTGTCTGAAGGTTTGGACTTCCACTCTAAGCTTACTCAATTTTTGAGGTGGAAAGGACTTTGCCAAGAAGGCATTGACTAGCTTTTCCCAAGAGTCCAGGCTTTCTTTAGGTTGAGAATCCAACCATGTTCTAGCTCTGTCTCTTATAGCAAAAGGGAATAGCATAAGTCTGTACACCTCAGGGTTAACCCCATTAGTCTTGACAGTGTCACAGATTTGCAAGAACTCAGCTAAGAACTGATGAGGATCTTCCAGTGGAAGTCCACGGAACTTGCAATTCTGTTGCATTAGAGAAACTAATTGAGGCTTAAGCTCAAAGTTGTTTGCTCCAATGGCAGGGATAGAGATGCTTCTCCCATAGAAGTCGGGAGTAGGTGCAGTAAAGTCACCCAGCGCCTTCCTTGCATTGTTGGCATTGTTGTTGTTTTCGGCTGCCATAGGTTCTTCTTCTTTGAAGAATTTGGTCAGGTCCTCTAAAGAGAGTTGTGCTTTGGCTTCTCTTAGCTTTCTCTTCAAGGTCCTTTCAGGTTCAGGATCAGCCTCAACAAGAATGCCTTTGTCTTTGCTCTTGCTCATAAGAAAGAGAAGAGAACAAGAAAATGTGGAATCCTCAATGTCACAGTATAGAGATTCCTTGAAGTGTCAGAGGAAAAGAAGAGTAGAAGACAGAAGTAGAAAATTCGAACTTATCAAAGGAGATGGAGTTCGAATTTTGCATTAAGGAATAGTGTTAGTCCATAAATAGAAGGATGTGAGAAGAAGGGAAGTGATTTTTGAAAATTAATTAAAAATTTTGAAAACATTTTTGAAAAACATCACTTAATTTTCGAAAATGAAAGTGGGAAAGAAGTGAAGTGTTTTTTGAAAAAGATTTGGAATTAGAAATCAAAAAGATTTGATTGAAAATTATTTTGAAAAAGATGTGGTTAAGAAAATATGATTGGTTTTAAAAAGATGTGATTGAGAAGATATGATTTGAAAAACATTTTAAAAAGATTTGATTTTGAAAATTAAAAACTTGGCTAACAAGAAAAGATATGATTCAAACATTAAACCTTTCTCAACAGAAAAGGCAACATACTTGAAATGTTGAATCAAATCATTAATTGGTAGCAAGTATCTTTGAAAAAAGAAAGAAATTAAATTTGAAAGAGATTTGATTGAAAAGATATGATTTGAAAAAGATTTGATTTTGAAAAACTTTGAAAACTGAAAAAAAATTGCATTGAAAAACAGAATCTTCCCCCTTGTGCCATCCTGGCGTTAAACGCCCAGAATGGTGCACATTCTGGCGTTTAACGCCCAAAACTATACCTTTTTGGGCGTTAAACGCCCAACCAGGTACCCTGGCTGGCGTTTAAACGCCAGTCTGTCCTTCTTCACTGGGCGTTTTGAACGCCCAGCTTTTTCTGTATAATTCCTCTGCTGTATGTTCTGAATCTTCAATTCTCTGTATAATTGACTTGAGAAGACACAAATTAAAATATTTTTGGATTTTTAATAATAAGGAAAAGTCAAAATGCAACAAGAATCAAATAACAATGCATGCAAGACACCAAACTTAGCAGTTTGTATACTACTGACACTAATGAGAATGCATATGAGACACACAAATACTCAAGTCAAGAGAATTCAAAGATTAGAGTAAGAAATCATCAAGAACTACTTGGAAATCCTTAAGACACATGAATGAATGCATGCAATTGACACCAAACTTAAGATGAGACACTAGACGCAAACAAGAAATTTTTGGATTTTATGATTTTTTTGATTTTTTTTTGTGTTTTTCGAAAATTAAGTGGAAAAAGGTATCAAAGTTCTTAATGAGAATTCCAGGAATCATGCAATGTTAGTCTAAAACTTCAGTCTAAAGGAATTAGACATGGTCAGCCAAGCTTCAGCAGAACATTGCATTCAAGAGCTAAATTGATGAAGATCAATCAGCTTTGGTGATGATAAGAACATCACCTTGAAACACTAGAATTCATTCTTAAGAACTCTGAAGAAAAAAAAATACCTAATCTAAGCAACAAGATGAACCGTCAGTTGTCCAAACTGAACAATCCCCGGCAACGGCGCCAAAAACTTGGTGCGCGAAATTGTGAACAATACTTTTCACAACTCTCATAATCCCCGGTCATGAACCCAAAAACTTGGTAGCTCAGTACCATGGCATTACACAACTTCGCACAACTAACCAGCAAGTGCACTGGGTCGTCCAAGTAATAAACCTTACGCGAGTAAGGGTCGATCCCACGGAGATTGTTAGTATGAAGCAAGCTATGGTCATCTTGTAAATCTTAGTCAGGCAAACTCATATGGATATGGTGATGAACGAAAATAACAATAAGATAAAGATAGAGGTACTTATGTAATTCATTGGTAGGAACTTCAGATAAGCGCATGAAGATGCCTTCCCTTCCGTCTCTCTGCTTTCCTACTGTCTTCATCCAATCCTTCTTACTCCTTTCCATGGCAAGCTTATGTAGGGTTTCACCGTTGTCAATGGCTACCTCCCATCCTCTCAGTGATTACGTCGCCTATGCTCTGTCACAGCATGGATAATCATCTGTCGGTTCTCGGTCAGGCCGGAATAGAATCTAGCGATTCTTTTGCGTCTGTCACTAACGCCCCGCCTGCTAGGAGTTTGAAGCACGTCACAGTCATTCAATCATTGAATCCTACTCAGAATGCCACAGACAAGGTCAGACCTTCCGGATTCTCTTGAATGCCGCCATCAGTTCCAGCCTATACCACAAAGATTCCGATTAAAGAATCCAAGAGATATTCACCCAATCGAAGGTAGAACAGAGGTGGTTGTCAGTCACATGTTCATAGGTGAGAATGATGATGAGTGTCACGGATCATCACATTCATCAAGTTGAAGAACAAGTGATATCTTAGAACAAGAACAAGCGGAATTGAATGGAAGAACAATAGTAATTGCATTAATACTTGAGGTACAGCAGAGCTCCACACCTTAATCTATGGTGTGTAGAAGCTCCACCGTTGAAAATACATAAGAACAGGGTCTAGGCATGGCCGAATGGCCAGCCTCCCAATGATCTAAGATAGCATAAAATGAAGATAGCTACCAAGTCTCTCTATCATGATCTAAGAACTAGATGTCCAAAGATGAAAATACAATAGTAAAATGTCCTACTTATAGAGAACTAGTAGCCTAAGGTTTTACAGAGATGAGTAAATGACATAAAAATCCACTTCCGGGCCCACTTGGTGTGTGCTTGGGCTGAGCAATGAAGCATTTTCGTGTAGAGACTCTTCTTGGAGTTAAACGCTAGCTTTAGTGCCAGTTTGGGCATTTAACTCCCATTTGGGTGCCAGTTCCAGCGTTTAACGCTGGGATTTCTGAGGGTGACTTTGAACGCCGGTTTGGGCCATCAAATCGTGGGCAAAGTATGGACTATCATATATTGCTGGAAAACCCAGGATGTCTACTTTCCAACGCCGTTGAGAGCGCGCCAATTGGGCTTCTATAGCTCCAGAAAATCCGCTTCGAGTGTAGGGAGGTCAGAATCCAACAGCATCTGCAGTCCTTTTTAGTCTCTGAATCAGATTTTTGCTCAGGTCCCTCAATTTCAGCCAGAAAATACCTGAAATCACAGAAAAACACATAAACTCATAGTAAAGTCCAGAAAAGTGAATTTTAACTAAAAACTAATAAAAATATACTAAAAACTAACTAGATCATACTAAAAACACACTAAAAACAATGCCAAAAAGCGTACAAATTATCCGCTCATCATCATTCCATTATCATGGCAGACAACCTTGACAATGACCACAATTCTGATTTAAAAACAGAACACCGTATAAGAACGCGGACATCACGCCAAAAGATACACCTCAACCAAACGGAGACAAGCATTCTCCAAATACATAAATTTTAGATGCCCTTCGAGAATAGCAGGATCGTCTCTAACAGCTCGAACAGGAGGCCGAACATGAGCGCGAGGCCAAAAGAAACCTCCGGAGAGAAACTAGGTGACATCGAGAGCTAGAGGACAAGCTCCTAAAGCTCGAAGCTGACCTTGAAACCAAAACCATTCAATCCAGTCACGATGATAGCTCCCACAAGGACCAAGATCCCTTCACCAAAGAGATCATGAAAGCTAAAGTTCCAAAGGATTTCAAAGCTCCCGACATGACCCCATACGACGGTATCTTTGATCCAAGCCATCATCTCAGCAATTTCAGGAACAGAATGTACCTCACCAATGCCTCGGATGTTATTCGATGCAAAGTCTTCCCGACTACACTAACAAAGACAGCAATTAAATGGTTCGATAGTTTACCTCCTAGATCCATCACAAGTTTTGACGACTTTGCCAAAAAATTTCTTGCCAGATTTTCCATATAGAAGGACAAAGCCAAGCACGGCCCAAGCCTATTAGGGATCAAGCAGGGAGATCGGGAGAGTCTTTGCAACTACATGAAAATAATCAACAAAGCGTGTCTGGACATACAAAGTTTGCCAACAGAAGCAACTATCATGGGTCTCATCAATGGCCTGCGAGAAGGACCTTTTAGCCACTCCATATCAAAAAAGCATCCCACATCTTTAAACGAGGTACAGGAACGGGCAGAGAAATACATTAACATGGAGGAGAACTCAAGACTAGGAGAGACCTCAAAACCTAGATTCTCCTACCCATCTAGGGACAAGGATAAAGAGTCCAAGAAAAAAGAAGATCAACCTAGTGAGAAGCATAGAAAATACCACAATTACATACCTCTCCGGGTGTCCCTTGTGGATGTTTACCGAGAAATATGCAACACTGAGAAGATTCCACCACCTCGTCCAATCAAAAGAAAAAAAGGAGGAGGAAGTCGGACAGAGTACTGCGAGTACCATCAAATTTATGAATATTCTACTAACAAGTGCTTCGACCTAAAGAATGTCATAGAGAAATTAGCAAGAGAAGGGTGACTAGATCGGTACTTAGCCAACAAAACGGACAAACCAAGAAAAAGAAGAAGGGACAAAGAGGTCAGACGAGTTGAAAGATGACCTCACACTCCTGAGAGCCATGTTCATATGATAAATAGCGGATTCGCAGGAGAAGGGATCTCAAAATCATCTCGCAAAAGACACCTTAAAGAAGTATTCACGTCAGGGAAGAAGAGAGGTCATCCGACCTCCCCACTATTACCTTTACCCAAAAAGATGCAACAGGCATCTTCCCGGGACATGATGATCCCATGGTGATTACTATCATATTGGCCAATGCTAATCTCCACCGAACACTGGTAGACCAAGGAAGCTCCGCGGACATCTTTTTAAATCCGCCTTTGACAAACACGGCCTACAAGATAAAGAGCTCAGAGCATATCCGAACAGCTTGTTCGAACTGGGAGACACTCCAATCCAACCACTTGGATATATCTCACTACACACGACCTTTGGAAAGGGAACCCAATCAAGGACACTCAACACAAACTACATCGTAGTCGATGTGAGCTCAGCTTACAACACCTTAATAGGTTGGACAACACTGAATTAGCTCACCACAGTGGTCTCTACCCCACACCTTTGTATGAAATTCCCAACTCCAGAAGGGATTGCCACTATAAAAGGTGACCAAAAAATTGCACGACGCTGTTACAATGAAAGTCTAAATCTTAAAGGAAACCCCAAAGGAGAAGAAATCAACACTATCGAACTCCGGGAAGTTTGTGTTCGCGAGGAACTTCATCCACAACCTGAAGGCGAAACTGAAGAAGTTCAGATCAGCGATGCCTGGGATAAGTCAACAAATATCGGGGCAACCTTAAAGGGAGACTTAAAGGAACTTCTGATACAGTTCCTAAAGGATAATACCGACCTCTTTGCATGGAGGACTGCAGACATGCCGAGCATAAATCCCAAACTAATGTGCCACAAACTGGCGGTATACCCAGGATCTTGGCCAGTGCTGCAGAGGCATAGGAAGCTCAGACGGGAAAGGTCCCAAGCTGTGGAAGAGCAGGTACAAGCCTTACTGGAGGCAAGATTCATAAGAGAGGTCAAGTACCCATTATGGATAGCCAACGTTGTCTTGGTAAAAAAGTCAAATAGAAAGTGGCGGATGTGCACCGATTACACCGATCTCAATTAAGCCTGTCCAAAACATCCCTACCCACTCCCAAGTATAGATACTCTAGTGAGTTCCTCTTCCGAGTACAAATACCTCTCCTTCATGGATGCTTATTAAGGTTACAACCAAATCACCGATGTATCTGATGAGCGGATAATTTATACACTTTTTGGCATTGCTTTTAGTATGTTTTTGGTATGATCTAGTTAGTTTTTAGTATATTTTTATTAGTTTTTAGTTAAAATTCACTTTTCTGGACTTTACTATGAGTTTGTGTGTTTTTCTGTGATTTCAGGTATTTTCTGGCTGAAATTGAGGGACCTGAGCAAAAATCTGATTCAGAGACCAAAAAGGACTGCAGATGCTGTTGGATTCTGACCTCCCTGCACTCGAAGTGGATTTTCTGGAGCTACAGAAGCCCAATTGGCGCGCTCTCAACGGCGTTGGAAAGTAGACATCCTGGGCTTTCCAGCAATTTATGATAGTCCATACTTTGCCCAAGATTTGATGGCCCAAACCGGCGTTCAAAGTCACCTCAAGAAATCCCAGCGTTAAACGCTGGAACTGGCACCCAAATGGGAGTTAAACGCCCAAACTGGCACCAAAGCTGGCGTTTAACTCCAAGAAGAGTCTCTGCACGAAAAATGCTTCAATGCTCAGCCCAAGCACACACCAAGTGGGCCCGGAAGAGGATTTTTATGTCATTTACTCATTTCTGTACACCTTAGGCTACTAGTTTTCTATAAGTAGGACCTTTTACTATTGTATTAAAAATCTTTTGATCTTTGGAACCTTTTTCTTTAGATCTTTTGATCACTTTGGGAGGCTGGCCATTCGGCCATGCCTAGACCTTGTTCTTATGTATTTTCAACGGTGGAGCTTCTACACACCATAGATTAAGGTGTGGAGCTCTGCTGTACCTCGAGTATTCATGCAATTACTATTGTTCTTCCATTCAATTCCGCTTGTTCTTTATCCAAGATATCACTTGTTCTTCAACTTGATGAATGTGATGATCCGTGACACTCATCATCATTCTCACCCATGAACAAGGTGACTGACAACCACTCTTGTTCTACAAGCGATCAAGGCTCTAGTGAATATCTCTTGGATTCCTGATTGCACGATGCATGGTTGATCGCCTGACAACCGAGTGCTCGTCTGACAAACGAGCCAACCATTCCGTGAGATCAGAGTCTTCGTGGTATAGGCGAGAACTGATGGCAGCATTCAAGAGAATCCGGAAGGTCTAACCTTGTCTGTGGTATTCTGAGTAGGATTCAATGACTGAATGACTGTGACGTGCTTCAAACTCCTGAGGGCGGGGCGTTAGTGACAGACGCAAAAGAATCACTGGATTCTATTCCGGCCTGATTGAGAACCGACAGATGAATTCCGCTATGCTGTGACAGAGCATATGCAATCGCTTTCACTGAGAGGATGGGAGGTAGCCACTGACAACGGTGAAACCCTTGCTTAAGCTTGCCATGGAAAGGAGTAAGAAGGATTGGATGAAGACAGTAGGAAAGCAGAGAGACGGAAGGGAAGGCATCTTCATGCGCTTATCTGAAGTTCCTACCAATGAATTACATAAGTATCACTATCCTTACCTTTATGTTATTTTCGTTCATCACCATTATCATTTGAGTTTGCCTGACTAAGATTTACAAGATGACCATAGCTTGCTTCAATACTAACAATCTCCGTGGGATCGACCCTTACTCACGTAAGGTTTATTACTTGGACGACCCAGTGCACTTTTTGGTTAGTTGTGCGAAGTTGTGTAATGCCATGGTATTGAGCTACCACGTTTTTGGAGCCATTACCGGGGATTATGAGAGTTGTGAAAAAGTATTGTTCACAATTTCGCGCACCAAGTTTTTGGCGCCGTTGCCGGGGATTGTTCTAGTTTTGAGCAAGCTTTTGGTAACATCAGTGCCAAGATCCGGCAACAACATCAAGTCTTTTGGTGTTATTGCCAGGGATTGTTCTAGTTTGGACAACTGACGGTTCATCTTGTTGCTTAGATTAGGTATTTATTTTTTCTCGAAATTCTTGAAGATGAATTCTAGAGTTTCATGATGATTTGTTGAAATCTGGCTGGCTGAGAAGCCATGTCTAATCTCATTGGACCGAGGTTTCAACTTATCACCACAAGAGCTTGTTGATTTCTTATCAATCTTGCTTTTGGAGCAGTGATCTGCTAAGGCTTGGCTGGCCTCTGGCCATGTCTAGTGTTTTGGACCGAAGCTTTCTTTGAAAGCTTGGCTGGCTGTGAAGCCATGTCTAATTCCTGGACCGGAGTCTTAGACTAGCATTGCACTGATTCCTGGAATTCTCATTGAGAATTTTGATATCTTTTTCCATTTTATTTTCGAAAAACACAAAAAAATTTTCAAAATCATAAAATCCAAAAATATTTCTTGTTTGAGTCTAGTGTCTCATCAAAAGTTTGGTGTCAATTGCATGCATGTGTCTAAGTGATCTTCAAGATGTTCTTGATGATTTACTTGCTCTAATCTTTGAATTCTATTGACTTGAGTGTCTTGTGTGTCTCATTTGCATTTTCATTTTGTTAGTGTCAGTAGTATACAAACTGCTAAGTTTGGTGTCTTGCATGCATTGTTATTTGATTCTTGTTGCATTTTGATTTTTCCCTATTATTAAAAATCCAAAAATATTTTTAATTTGTGTCTTTTCAAGTCAATAATACAGAGAATTGAAGATTCAGAACATACAGTAGAGGAATTGCACAGAAAAAGCTGGGCGTTCAAAACGCCCAGTGAAGAAGGACAGACTGGCGTTTAAACGCCAGCCAGGGTACCTTTTCTGTTAAGAAAGGTTTAATGTCTGAATCATATCTTTTCTTGTTAGTCAAGTTTTTAATTTTCAAATCAAATCTTTTTAAAATGTTTTTCAAATCATATCTTCTCAATCACATTTTTTTTAAATCAATCATATCTTCTTAACCACAACTTTTTCAAAATAGCTTTCAATCAAATCCTTTTGATTTCTAATTTCAAAATCTTTTTCAAAAATCACTTGATTTCTTTTCCATTTTTATTTTCGAAAATTAAGTAATGTTTTTCAAAAATGTTTTCAAAATTTTCACTTAATTTTCGAAAATTACTTCCCTCCTTCTCACATCCTTCTATTTATGGACTAACACTATCCCTTAATGCAAAATTCGAACTCCATCTTCTCTGTTAAGTTCGAATTTTCCACTTCTGTCTTCTACTCTTCTTTTCCTCTGACACCTAAAGGAATCTCTAAACTGAGACCATAGAAGATTTCCACATTTTCTTGTTCCCTTCTCTTTCTTATGAGCAGGAGCAAAGACAAAGGCATTCTTGTTGAGGCTAATCCTGAACCTGAAAGGACCTTGAAGAGAAAGCTAAGAGAAGCCAAAGCACAACTCTCTTTAGAGCACCTGAACGAATTCTTCAAGGAAGAAGAACTCATGGCAGCCGAAAACAACAACAATGCCAACAATGCAAGGAAGGTGCTGGGTGACTTTATTGCACCTACTCCCGATTTCTATGGGAGAAGCATCTCTATCCCTGCCATTGGAGCAAACAACTTTGAGCTTAAGCCTCAATTAGTTTCTCTAATGCAACAGAATTGCAAGTTCCATGGACTTCCATTGGAAGATCCTCATCAGTTTTTAGCTGAGTTCTTGCAAATCTGTGACACTGTCAAGACTAATGGGGTTGACCCTGAGGTCTACAGACTGATGCTATTCCCTTTTGCTGTAAGAGACAGAGCTAGAACATGGTTGGATTCCCAACCCAAAGAAAGCCTGGACTCTTGGGAAAAGCTAGTCAATGCCTTCTTGGCAAAGTTCTTTCCACCTCAAAAATTGAGTAAGCTTAGAGTGGAAGTCCAAACCTTCAGACAGAAGGAAGGAGAATCCCTCTATGAGGCTTGGGAAAGATACAAACAATTGATCAGAAAGTGTCCCACTGATATGCTTTCTGAATGGAGCATCATAGGTATTTTCTATGATGGTCTCTCTGAACTGTCCAAGATGTCTTTGGATAGCTCTTCTGGAGGATCTCTTCATCTGAAGAAGACGCCTACTGAAGCTCAAGAACTGATTGAAATGGTTGCAAATAACCAATTCATGTACACTTCTGAAAGAAATCCTGTGAACAATGGGACTAGTCAGAAGAAAGGAGTTCTTGAGATTGACACTCTGAATGCCATATTGGCTCAGAACAAAATATTGACTCAACAAGTCAATATGATTTCTCAAAGTCTGTCTGGAATGCAAAACGCACCAAGCAGTACTAAGGAGGCTTCATCTGAGGAAGAAGCCTGTGATCCTGAGAACCCTTCAATAGAAGAGGTGAATTACATGGAAGAACCCTATGGAAACACCTATAATCCTTCATGGAGGAATCATCCAAATCTTTCATGGAAGGATCAACAGAGACCTCAACAAGGTTTCAACAACAATAATGGTGGAAGAAACAGGTTTAGCAATAGCAAACCTTTTCCATCATCTTCTCAGCAACAGACAGAGAGTTCTAAGCAGAATACCTCTGACTTAGCAACCATGGTCTCTGATCTAATCAAAACCACTCAAAGTTTCATGACTGAAACTAGGTCCTCCATTAGAAATTTGGAAGGACAAGTGGGTCAGCTGAGCAAGAAAGTTACTGAACTCCCTCCTAGTACTCTCCCAAGCAATACAGAAGAAAATCCAAAAGGAGAGTGCAAGGCCATCAACATGGCCGAATTTTGGGAGGAAGAAGAGGCAGTGAACGCCACTGAGGAAGACCTCACTGGGCATCCACTGGCCTCCAATGAGTTCCCCAATGAGGAACCATGGGAATCTGAGGCTCAAAATGAGACCATAGAGATTCCATTGGACTTACTTCTGCCATTCATGAGCTCTGATGAGTATTCTTCCTTTGAAGAGGATGAGTATGTCACTGAAGAGCAAGTTGCTAAATACCTTGGAGCAATCATGAAGCTAAATGACAAGTTATTTGGAAATGAGACTTGGGAGGATGAATCCCCTTTGCTCACCAAAGAACTGGATGACTTGTCTAGGCAGAAACTACCTCAAAAGAGGCAGGATCCTGGGAAGTTTTCTATACCTTGTACCATAGGCACTGTTCATACCCTGACCGAGCTCCTCTAAATCGGCAACTTTATGAAAGGTCCGACCTCGTCCCAAGGTTCACGCCTGAAGTCGGACCTCGGACAAACAAAGCTAAGAAGGCCCATCAGAAAGAACGCAGCCCAAAACCTAAAGGCCGGAAAGGCCTGGGAAAGGCGGTTCCACAAAGATAGAGATAAAACTCCCAAAAGATAAGATAAGATCAGAATATCTTATCCAGGGAAGATCACGGCCAACTATTATAAATACACTGGAGCACCCAGGTATAACTCATGCTCTAATTCTACTCAATATCTGCTTGGACCCATGCTAACTTAAGCATCGGAGTGTCATTGCAGGTACAACCACCAACCACTCCACATATCAAGCTCGGGTCCCTGACCCCTACCTCGGGCCTCACCAAGACGACCGAGCTACTCGTTTCAGGTAACCCTCGGAACATTGGCGCCGTTGCCGGGGACCTGGAAGTCATCCCTTTACCATGGCGGACGACCCTCTTGACAATGACCACGCTGCATCAGAGCAAGAGGATGAAGTTGACACCGGAGAACGACCGGACAGCCCTCTATCACCGCGCACTCCAGGAGGAAACAAACAGAATCGCCCAAAGACATCACTCCAAAACAAAGATCCACAAAATCCCGAAAAAGAAAAGAGCTCGGAAATTTTAGAGGCGGTTCGGGCACAACAAAACCGACTGAAACAACTCGAAGAGGATATAAAGAAGCAAAAGGAAACTAAACAAGAGCTGAGAAGAGAGGCTCGAAAGCGCAAAGAACTAGAAGAGAAACTACGGAAAATAGAGGCCAATCTGAAAGACCAGACAGAACGCGGCACCGCCCAATGCAATCATGATCCCTTCACGCAAGAGATCATGAAGGAGAAGGTACCACGAAACTTCAAGCCACCCGATATGGATCTCTACGACGGCACCACCGATCCAAATCACCACCTCAGCAACTTCAGAAGCAGAATGTACCTAGTCGACGCCTCCGATGCGATTCGATGCAAAGCCTTCCCCACCACTCTCACCAAGTCGGCCATGAAGTGGTTTGACAACCTGCCGCCAAGATCAATCACCAGCTTTGAAGACCTAACCAAAAAATTCCTGACAAGGTTCTCTATTCAAAAGGACAAAACAAAA
Organism: Arachis hypogaea; assembly: GCF_003086295.3. NCBI lineage: Eukaryota > Viridiplantae > Streptophyta > Magnoliopsida > Fabales > Fabaceae > Arachis > Arachis hypogaea. The sequence goes on along the minus strand of NC_092045.1, from coordinate 35,117,372 downwards.
CATGCCCCAGTCTACTCGGAATCAAACAAGGTAACCAAGAAACTCTCCGAGAGTACATGGAGCGATTCAACAGAGCCTGCCTGGACATACAACACTTGCCGACTGAAGCAGCCATCATGGGACTAGCAAACGGCCTAAAGGAGGGACCATTTAGCCAGTCCCTATCCAAACGATACCCGACCTCCCTATACGAGGTGCAGGAGCGAGCAGAAAAATATATCAACATGGAGGAAACCTCCCAGTTAAGAGACTCTTCTAGGAAGGAATCGACCTACCCACTCCGAGATCGAGATCGGGAACAGAGGAAGAAGGAAGAAACCAACTCGGACAAGCCACGGAAGTACCACAGTTACACCCCCCTCCGAGTCTCCTTGGTAGACATCTACAGAGAAGTATGCCACACCGAAAAGATCCCGCCACCTCGACCACTAAAACACAAGAGAGCGGGGAGAGATCGGTCCGAATACTGTGAATATCACAAGCTCTATGGTCATTCTACTAACGACTGCCACGACCTAAAGAATGTTATAGAGAAGCTAGCCAGAGAAGGAAAACTCGACAGATACATAGCAGAGAAAGGAGAAGAGACCAAGAAGAGAAGGAGGGGAGATAATGAAGATCGGGCTGAACAAACCCCGCGAACCCCTGAAAGACATGTTCACATGATAAATGGAGGTTTCGCAGGCGGAGGAACATCCAGATCCTCGCGCAAAAGACACCTCAAAGAAGTCTATCATGTCCGAGAAGACAGCCCCCTGCCCGAATTACCTACTATCTCGTTTACCCGAGAAGATGCTCAAGGGGTAATACCCGGGCACGACGATCCAATGGTAATCACCATCATCCTAGCAAATGCCAACCTACATCGAACCCTGGTTGACCAGGGAAGCTCAGCAGATATCCTGTTCAAAACGGCCTTCGACAAACTCGGACTTGAAGAAAAAGAGCTAAAGGCCTATCCCACCGACTTATTTGGACTAGGGGACACCCCGATCCATCCCTTAGGATACATCTCGCTACATACCACCTTTGGAAGAGGCGAACAATCTAAAACATTAAGCATCGACTACATTATGGTCGACGTCGCTTCAGCATACAATGCCCTCATTGGGCGACCAACCCTAAACAGACTAGCAGCTATAGTCTCAACCCCACACCTCTGTATGAAGTTCCCTACCACAAAAGGAATCGCTACCCTAAAAGGCGACCAAAAACTGGCACGGCAATGCTATAACGAAAGCCTGAGCCTAAAAGGGAAAGAGGTCAATATAATAGAACTCGGACGAGTTCAAGCCCGAGAAGACCTTCGGCCACAACCTGAGGGAGAAACCGAAAAAGTCCAGATCGGGAACACACCTGAAAAAATAACAAACGTAGGAGCAAACCTCGAAGCAGGAATAAAGGAGGAACTCATAACCCTCTTAAGGGAGAATTCCGACCTCTTCGCCTGGAAAGCCTCCGACATGCCAGGCATAAGCCCCGACCTGATGTGCCATAAGCTATCAGTATACCCGGGGTCCAGACCTATCCAACAAAGACGCCGGAAGCTCGGGCTTGAGCGCATGCAAGCAATAGAGGAACAAGTGCAAGCATTACTGGATGCAGGGTTCATTCGGGAAGTAAAATACCCCCTATGGCTCGCAAACGTGGTCCTGGTAAAAATGCCCAATGGAAAATGGAGGATGTGCGTCGATTACACGGATCTCAACAAAGCCTGCCCCAAAGACCCATATCCACTACCAAACATCGACGCCTTAGTAGACGCCGCCTCAGGCTATAGATACCTCTCCTTCATGGACGCATACTCGGGATACAATCAAATCCCGATGTACGGACCCGACCAAGAAAAGACCTCGTTCATAACCCCAAGGGCAAACTACTGCTACGTAGTAATGCCCTTCGGGCTGAAGAACGCAGGAGCAACCTACCAGAGGCTAATGAACAAAGTGTTCTCAGAACACATCGGACTACAATTAGAGGTGTACGTCGACGACATGCTGGTAAAGACACAAGAAGACGGAAACTTGCTGACCGACCTCACCAGTGTCTTCGGCACCCTCAGAAAGCACAACATGAGACTTAACCCGGCAAAGTGCACCTTCGCCGCAGAAGCCGGAAAATTCTTAGGCTTCATGCTGACTCAAAGGGGCATCGAAGCAAACCCGGACAAATGCCAAGCGATACTCAATATGAAGAGCCCGACGTGTGTCAAAGAAGTACAACAACTGAATGGAAGGCTGGCCGCCCTATCAAGATTCTTGGCAGGATCAGCGATAAAATCACTACCTCTATACTCACTCCTAAAGAAAGGGAAGCCCTTCTCGTGGACCCCGGAGTGCGAAAAAGCCTTTCAAGAATTCAAGGAATTCCTCGGGCAGCCACCAATCCTAACCCGACCTTTAAAAGGGGAAGAGCTCGTACTATACCTTTCGGTCGGACATCGGGCAGTCGCTTCAGCATTAATAAGAGAAAATGACCAAGGACAGCACCCCATATACTTCGTAAGCAAGACACTACAAGGGGCCGAATTAAACTATCAGAAAATAGAAAAATTCGCCTACGCCCTAGTGTTCATAGCTCGGAGGCTCCGTCCCTACTTTCAAGCCCACACCATCAAAGTCCGGACAAACCAACCCATGAGACACATCCTACAAAAAACAGACCTGGCAGGACGAATCCTACAATGGGCGGTGGAACTGTCCGAGTTCGACCTCCACTATGAAGCCCGGACTGCCATAAAATCTCAGTATCTAGCCGACTTCATCGCAGAATACACTAAGACCCCTGGAAACCCACTCTCATGGAACCTATATGTCGACGGGTCCTCAAACAAAACAGGAAGCGGAGCCGGTGTTATACACGAAAGCGACCAAGGAACGCGGATAGAACTATCCCTAAAATTCGAGTTCCAGGCTTCAAACAACCAAGCCGAATACGAGGCCCTACTAGCAGGACTAAAGCTAGCCGAAGAGGTCGAAGCCCGGAAAATCACAATCTTCAGCGACTCACAGGTCGTCACATCACAAGTAAATGGAAGCTACCAGGCCAAAGACCCCACCATGAAAAAATACCTGGACCAAACACAGGCACAACTGCGCCACTTTTCAGAGATACAGATTCACCACATACCTCGGGAACAAAACGCCCGGGCAGACGCCCTCTCGAAACTCGCCAGCACCAAGCCCGGAGGCAACAACAGAAGTCTTCTCCAGGAAACCTTGCAATCCCCCTCCGTGCTAAGAAAGGAAGAAACGCTGAGCATATCCAACCAACAGCAAGGATGGATGACCCCCATACTCAACTACCTGAAGTCGGGAACTCTTCCCGCCGAAAGAAAGGAAGCCAAAAGACTCACGAAAGACGCCCAGAATTATACACTAATTCACGACGTATTATACAGAAGAGGATTCACAACTCCCCTCCTTCGATGCGTCCCGACCTCAGAAACTAAGAACGTCCTCGAAGAAGTCCATGGAGGCATGTGCGGGAACCATCTCGGAGCTCGGGCATTGTCCAAAAAGGTAGTCCGAGCCGGGTTCTACTGGCCGACCTTGCAGAAAGACTCGACGGAATTCGTGAAAATATGCCCGCCCTGCCAAAAACACGCCAATTTCCATAAGGCGCCACCAGAAGACCTTATCAGCATCACCGCACCATGGCCCTTCGCAAAATGGGGACTTGACCTACTCGGCCCGTTCCCCCAAGGACCGGGGCAAGTCAAATACCTCATAGTAGGGGTCGACTACTTCACAAAGTGGATCGAAGCTGAACCCTTAGCCACCATTACGGCTCAGAAAAGCCGCAAATTCCTATACAAAAACATTGTCACGAGGTTCGGAGTCCCCTACTCCATCACAACGGACAATGGAACACAGTTCACGGACACAAGCTTTCAGAACTTAGTAGCCGAACTAAAAATCAAACAGCAATTCACCTCAGTCGAGCACCCACAAGCCAATGGACAAGCAGAGGCTGCAAATAAAGTCATCTTGGCAGGGTTAAAACGAAGACTCCAAGAGGCCAAAGGGGCATGGGCCGAGGAGCTCCCCCAGGTGCTATGGGCGTATCGGACAACCCCACACTCTACAACGGGAGAATCACCGTTCCGACTAGCTTACGGGATGGAGGCAATGATTCCTGTCGAAATAGACGAAGGGTCACCCAGAGTCATCTTCTACAACGAAGAAGGCAACCCACAGGCACAAAAGGAAGAACTCGACCTCCTCCCCGAGGTCCGAGAAAAAGCCCGAATCTGAGAAGAAGTCTTAAAATGACGAACGGCCCTCAGATACAATCAGAAAGTAATAAAGCGAAGCTTCTCCATTCATGACCTGATTCTAATCCGAAATGACATCGGAACACAAAAGTCGGGAGAAGGAAAGCTAGCCGCAAATTGGAAAGGGCCCTACAAGGTAACAGAAGTCTTAGGGACAGGCTATTACAAAGTATCCGACCTAGAAGGCAATGAGCTGCCCAGGGCCTGGCACGCCTGTAATCTAAGGCGGTACTACAGCTAGAAAACCTTACCCGAGGTGTACTCTTTTTCCCTACAAGGGTTTTTGAATGAGACACCCGGTTAAGTAAGACACCCGACCTAGTCAAAAGGGTAAACACTCTGTATATATTCTTTCTTTTTTAAATACTAATCAAATTTCTCTATTTTTCTTTTCCTTTTCCTCATGATGAAACGAATCCTAGAAAGTACCCCACCAAGGCGCATTAATTTATGCTCGGCAAAACGCAAAAAATCATTTGCCAAGAGACCACACAAGGTCGGCAAAGATGAAGCGACGAGGTTCAAATTAATGTGAGAAGTTATAAAGTAACCCTGATAAGGCTCAAAAGGCCAAATAAAAAGAGATTACAAAAATAACTTAAAAGGCCGACCAAACAACAAGGTCGGACCCAACAAAGGGAAAGTTATAAAGTAACTCTGAAATGGCTCAAAAAGCCAAATAAAAAAGAGATTACAAAAATAACTCAAAAGGGCCGACCAAACGACAAAGTCGGACCCAACCAAAAGGAGGTACTCAAGCGCCCGAGGACCGAGAAAAAGCTCGGATCCAAGAAAGAAGCCTTCAAACAAAAGGGAACCAAGATTTCGAAAAACGCTTACTAAAAAAGTTGCTTTACAAAAAGCAACTAAAAAGTACAAAGCGAAAGAACGAAATCAAAGGAAGTTCGGAAAATGCTTACTAAAAAAGTTGCTTTACAAAACGCAACTAAAAAGTACAAGCAAAAGAACGAAAGCAAAGGAAGTTTCGAGACGCTAGCTAAAAAGTTGTTATCCGAAAACAACTAAAAAGCACAAAAGCGGAAACAAAAAAGTCAAAACGCGAACAAAAACACCGCATAATAAAGTTACTTCAAGTAGCTAAATAAAGCAAAAGGTGTCCAAAGCGTTCACAAAAACCATCCAAAAACAAAAAAGCCCACAAGCCGGGCAAAACACCAAAAAGATTACAGAGGATCAAGGTCCTTTCCGGACTCCACATCAACAGCAGACTGCGGAGGAAACATAGAGATCGGGACTGCATCGACGGCAACGCCATCCCGGTTTGGAACCTCCACACCAGACCCATCCCCGACCAAAGCGGAAGTCGGGTTCTCAATCGGAACTTTGGGGTCGGACATCGGAACCTCATCCTCGGGAGGAGCAGGAACAATCTTCCCCTCCACAACAACATTGTCCGTACTGAATAAGCTCAGATCCAGGTCGGGAGCAAGAACCCGGACCTGAGCCTTCAAATTTTCAAACATGGCATCCATACCCTTGGCCACATGACCTTCCAGCTCGTAAAACTTGTCCTGCGCAGATTGCAACTCCTCCTTTGCCTCCACAAGCTCGGTATATAGCCGAGTATAATTCTCTGTAGCCGCCTTCGCCATCTTCTCAGATGCCTTCGCTGCCGCCACAGCCGCGGTAGCTTTGGTTTTCTCTTTCTCTAAAGAGGCCTCCAACTCAGTAATCCTGGCAGCCTTCAATTGACTAATCCTATCAAGCTCGGACTGAGCCTTCTCAAGTCGGGAGCTGGTCGCCCCAAGGGGGGATTTCTTGAACTCTCGGGCAATAGCAGCATGAAGACTGGCCATCCGAACACAGCTCCGCGCCATATACTGAAAATGGTGCTCCATAGACACATCGTCAGTAGAAATGAAAGTCTGAGGGAGAATATGCTGTTCAATCCAACCAAGAGCATCAAAATCCTTATCGTTAAAACCCGCAAGCTCTTGAGAGGTCTTCTGCTTCTTGGGAGGAGGACCCGAAGTCGAAAGAGGAGAAGAAGGAACAGGCCCAGAGGTCGGAGGATCATGACTTATAGCTCGAAACTGGGGAGTCGGAATAGTCTTCGACCGAGTCTGAACACCCCCAGTAGTCTTCTGCGGAGAAGATCGGGCAGAAGCCTCCCCGGCCTCGATATTCCGAGCAGCCACAGACTTCTTCGTCCGACGAAGGAACTTCATGGAATCCGCCTGAGAAGACATCTCTACAAGAAATAAAGAAAGGGATTACCACAACAGAAATTCCAGCAAAAACAAGCAAAACTAAAGTACTAAAAAGATGAATCTCGGAAGAGGTCGGGAACTACCTAACTCGGAACGGAGAAGGCTTGGATCCCCCAACATTTTCTTCGTGTCCAAGTGAGGTGCCCGACCCCATAAACTGCTCACCACACCCACAAAGGCCTGCTCCACCTCATCTAGACTCTCAAAGGTATACTTAACAGACACTACATTCTCCTGCCAACAAAGAGGAAACGAAGGCTCCCCACTCTCATCTAGAAAGAAAGGTCGGACGTCTCCAGTAGCCCGGACCTTGAAATAAAAATTCTTAAAATCGTGAAAAGACTCATCATACAAGGTACAAAACTTTCTTCCCTGGTTAGCCCTAAAAGAGACCCAAGATACCTTCCCTCCACCCGACCCCGGCTTCGTCAACACAAACAAGTAGGAAAAAAGAGAAATAGAGGGAGCAACACCCAAAAACTGACACAAAAGTTGAAACAGCTTCAAAAACGCCCAAGAATTTGGATGGAGCTGCGTAGGGGCAAGGTTACAAGACCACAACACCTCGGACTCTAGGTCGGTAAAAGGAAGTCGGACACTCAACTTAGAGAAAAAACAATCATAAGCGTAAAAGAAGAGCTTCTCGGAACTATCTAAGGGCGGGAAGCAAACTCTCTCCTCGGAATCCGGGGCTACTAATTCATAATCCCTCTCAGACTCTCTATCTTCACATATGCTACATTGCCTACGAAACCTAGCTAAATACTCAGAATCTACCACAGAAGGGACTTTTAGAGGAACAGGATCTACCCAACCAAGACCACTTGGAATCTTGGTCGACATCGCTTGAAGAACCTTTCGAGACATAAAATTCTTGCCTACAAAGAAGAATACAACAGCAAAGCAAAAATCACATAAAAGCAGACAGCGAAAACCCATCCAGCAAAACAAGAAAACAAAAATCTTTTAGAAGAAAATACAGCAACCCGGAGCAAAATACCAAAGAACAAAAAAGAGTCCCCCCCATACAAACAAACAAAACAATGGCGGCGCCTCTTTTCGGGGCAACCCAGGCATAGAGAAAAAAGAAACAGAAAGCATATGTGCATAAGAAAAGAGATGGGAACAAACCTGGAAGAAGGAAAGAGGACGATGAGCTCCGAAGCAAGGAGAGCAGAACGGCGGCGCAGAGAAAACCCCGGAAGAACACGCGGAAAGACTCGGGGAAGAAGAAAAAGAAAGGAGAAATGTCTCTCGAAAAAAGAGATGGCAAAACTCAGAAAAACAGGAAGAGAACAGAACAAACGAGGAAAAAGGAAGGGAGCAAATAAACAATGCCTTCACAGAGCCCGAACGGAAATCGAGGAGAAACGGTAAAATGCAATAAATGCTGAAACGGCCATTTTTGAAATTTGAAAAACTACTATGCCCGAGCTCGACCTCTCAAAAAAAAAAGGACGAACTCGGGCAGGGGCACTGTTCATACCCTGACCGAGCTCCTCTAAATCGGCAACTTTATGAAAGGTCCGACCTCGTCCCAAGGCCCACGCCTGAAGTCGGACCTCGGACAAACAAAGCTAAGAAGGCCCATCAGAAAGAACGCAGCCCAAAACCTAAAGGCCGGAAAGGCCTGGGAAAGGCGGTTCCACAAAGATAGAGATAAAACTCCCAAAAGATAAGATAAGATCAGAATATCTTATCCAGGGAAGATCACGGCCAACTATTATAAATACACTGGAGCACCCAGGTATAACTCATGCTCTAATTCTACTCAATATCTGCTTGGACCCATGCTAACTTAAGCATCGGAGTGTCATTGCAGGTACAACCACCAACCACTCCACATATCAAGCTCGGGTCCCTGACCCCTACCTCGGGCCTCACCAAGACGACCGAGCTACTCGTTTCAGGTAACCCTCGGAACAGGCACCATGACCTTCAAGAAGGCCTTGTGTGACTTAGGGTCAAGTGTAAACCTCATGCCCTTCTCTGTAATGGAGAAATTAGGGATCTCTGAGGTGCAAACTGCAAAAATCTCACTAGAGATGGCAGACAACTCAAGAAAACAAGCCTATGGACTTGTAGAGGATGTTCTGGTCAAAGTTGAAGACCATTACATCCTTACTGATTTCATAGTCCTAGAGACTGGGAAGTGCATGGATGAATCCATCATCCTTGGCAGACCCTTCCTAGCCACAGCAAAGGCTATGATTGATGTTGATAGAGGAGAGTTGATCATTCAAGTGAATGAAGAATCCTTGGTGTTTAAGGCCCAAGGATATCCCTCTGTCATCATGGAGAGGAAGCATGAAGAGCTTCTCTCAAAACAGAGCCAAACAGAGCCCCCACAGTCAAACTCTAAGTTTGGTGTTGGGAGGCCACAACCAAACTCTAAGTTTGGTGTTGAACCCCCACTTCAAACTCTAAGTTTGGTGTTGGGAAGTTCCAACACGGTTCTGAGCATTTCTGAGGCTCCATGAGAGTCCTCTGTCAAGCTAGTGACAATAAAGAAGCGCTTGTTGGGAGGCAACCCAATGTTTTATAATTAATTATTTTCTTTTGTTATTTTATCTTTTTTGTAGGTTGATGATCATGAGAAGTCACAAAATTAACTGAAAAAAAGCAAAAACAGAATGAAAAATAGGAAGAAAAACAGCACACCCTGGAGGAAGATGCTGCTGGCGTTCAAACGCCAGTAAGCCTAGCAGTTGGGCGTTTAACGCCCAGTCTGGCACCATTCTGGGCGTTTAACGCCAGAAAGGGGCACCAGACTGGCGTTAAACGCCAGGAAAGGGCAAGAACCTGGCGTTAAACGCCAGAAATAGGCACCAGCCCGGCGTTTAACGCCAGAATTGGCTCAAAACGTGAATTTTGATGCCATTTGGTGCATGGATGACTTTTCCTTGACACCACAGGATCTGTGGACCCCACAGGACCCCACCACCACTCTCTCTCTTCTTCCCCCATTCACCAATCACCTCAACACCTCTTCCCCAAAAACCCTTCACCTATCAAATCCCATCTTTCTCTTCACCACTCACATCCATCCTTCATAAATCCCCACCAACCTCACCCTTCAAATTCAAACCACTTTCCCTCCCAAACCCACCCATAATGGCCGAACCATTACCCCCCTCTCTCCTATATATACCCTTCTTCAACCCTTCATTTTCACACAACCTAAACACCACTTCTCCCCCTCTTTGGCCGAACACACCACCATCTCCCTCTTCCTCATTTCTTCTTCTTCTACTCTCTTCTTTCTTCTTTTGCTCGAGGACGAGCAAACATTTTAAGTTTGGCGTGGTAAAAGCGTTGCTTTTTCATTTTTCCATAACCATTATGGCATCCAAGGCCGGAGAAACCTCTAGAAAGAGGAAAGGGAAGGCAAAAGCTTCCACCTCCGAGTCATGGGAGATGGATAGGTTCATCTCAAGGGTGCATCAAGACCACTTCTATGAAGTTGTGGCCTTGAAGAAGGTGATCCCCGAGGTCCCCTTTTCACTCAAAAAGGGTGAATATCCGGAGATCCGACATGAGATCCGAAGAAGAGGTTGTGAAGTTCTTACCAACCCCATTCAACAAGTCAGAATCTTGATGGTTCAAGAGTTCTATGCAAATGCATGGATCACCAAGAACCATGACCAAAGTGTGAACCCGAATCCAAAGAATTATCTTACTATGGTTCGGGGGAAATACTTGGATTTTAGTCCGGAGAGTGTGAGGGTGGCGTTCAACTTGCCTATGATGCAAGGAGATGAACATCCTTACACAAGAAGGGTCAACTTTGATCAAAGGTTGGACCAAGTCCTCACAGTCATATGTGAAGAGGGCGCCCAATGGAAGAAAGATTCAAGAGGAAAGCCGGTTTAATTGAGAAGGCATGACCTCAAGCCCGTGGCTAGAGGATGGTTAGAGTTCATACAATGCTCAATCATTCCCACTAGCAACCGGTCCGAAGTTACCATAGACCGGGCCATCATGATCCATAGCATCATGATTGGAGAAGAAATAGAGGTTCATGAGGTCATAGCCCAAGAACTCTATAAGGTGGCGGACAAGTCCTCTACCTTGGCAAGGTTAGCCTTTCCTCATCTCATTTGTCACCTTTGTTATTCAGTTGGAGTTGACATAGAGGGAGACACCCCCATTGAGGAGGACATGCCCATCACTAAGAAGAGGATGGAGCACACAAGAGATCCCACTCATCATGAAATCCCTGAGATTCCTCAAGGGATGCACTTCCCTCCACAAAACTATTGGGAGCAACTAAACACCTCCCTAGGAGAATTGAGTTCCAACATGGGACAACTAAGGGTGGAGCACCAAGAACACTCTATCATCCTTCATGAGATTAGAGAAGATCAAAGAATCATGAGGGAGGAGCAACAAAGACAAGGAAGAGACATTGAGGAGCTCAAGCACTCCATAGGATCTTCAAGAGCAAGAAAGAGCCGCCATCACTAAGGTGGACCCGTTCTTTGACTTCCTTGTTATTTGTTCTTCTGTTTTTCGAATTTTTAGTGCTTATGTTTATCCATGTTTGTGTCTTGTGATCATTAGTGTCTTAGTGTCTATGCCTTAAAGTTATGAATGTCCTATGAATCCATCACCTTTCTTAAATAAAAATGTGCTTAATTGAAAAAGGAAGAATTGCATGAATTTTGAATTTTATAACAGTTTAATTATTTTGATGTGGTGGCAATATTTTTGTTCTCTGAATGTATGCTTAAATAGTGCATATGTATCTTGAATTTGTGGTTCATGAATGTTGGCTCTTGAAAGAATGATGAAAAAGGAGACATGTTACTGAGGATCTGAAAAATCATTAAAATGATTCTTGAAGCAAGAAAAAGCTATTCAAAAAAAAAAAAAGAAGAAAGAAAAGAAAACGAAAAAAATTTATATAGAAAAATAAGGAGTTGTGATCCAAGGCAAATAAGAGTGTGCGAAGAACCCTGGACACCTCTAATTGGGGACTTTAGCAAAGCTGAGTCACAATCTGAAAAGGTTCACCCAATTATGTGTCTGTGGCATGTATGTATCCGGTGGTAATACTGGAAGACAGAGTGCTTTGGGCCACAGCCAAGACTCAATAAATAGCTATGTTCAAGAATCATCATACTTTACTAAGAGAATCATTAACACTATCTGGACTCTGAGTTCCTAAAGAAGCCAATCATTCTGAATTTCAAAGGATAGAGTGAGATGCCAAAACTATTCAGAGGCAAAAAGCTAAAAGCCCCGCTCATCTAATTAATACTGATCTTCATAGATGTTTTTGGAATTCATTGCATATTCTCTTCTTTTTATCTTATTTGATTTTCAGTTGCTTGAGGACAAGCAACAATTTAAGTTTGGTGTTGTGATGAGCGGATAATTTATACACTTTTTGGCATTGCTTTTAGTATGTTTTTGGTATGATCTAGTTAGTTTTTAGTATATTTTTATTAGTTTTTAGTTAAAATTCACTTTTCTAGACTTTACTATGAGTTTGTGTGTTTTTCTGTGATTTCAGGGATTTTCTGGCTGAAATTGAGGGACCTGAGCAAAAATCTGATTCAGAGACCAAAAAGGACTGCAGATGCTGTTGGATTCTGACCTCTCTGCACTCGAAGTGGATTTTCTGGAGCTACAGAAGCCCAATTGGCGCGCTCTCAACGGCGTTGGAAAGTAGACATCCTGGCCTTTCCAGCAATATATGATAGTCCATACTTTTCCCAAGATTTGATGGCCCAAACCGGCGTTCAAAGTCACCTCAAGAAATCCCAGCGTTAAACGCTGGAACTGGCACCCAAATGGGAGTTAAACGCCCAAACTGGCACCAAAGCTGGCGTTTAACTCCAAGAAGAGTCTCTGCACGAAAAATGCTTCAATGCTCAGCCCAAGCACACACCAAGTGGGCCCGGAAGAGGATTTTTATGTCATTTACTCATTTCTGTACACCTTAGGCTACTAGTTTTCTATAAGTAGGACCTTTTACTATTGTATTAAAAATCTTTTGATCTTTGGAACCTTTTTCTTTAGATCTTTTGATCACTTTGGGAGGCTGGCCATTCGGCCATGCCTAGACCTTGTTCTTATGTATTTTCAACGGTGGAGCTTCTACACACCATAGATTAAGGTGTGGAGCTCTGCTGTACCTCGAGTATTAATGCAATTACTATTGTTCTTCCATTCAATTCCGCTTGTTCTTTATCCAATATATCACTTGTTCTTCAACTTGATGAATGTGATGATCCGTGACACTCATCATCATTCTCACCCATGAACAAGGTGACTGACAACCACTCTTGTTCTACAAGCGATCAAGGCTCTAGTGAATATCTCTTGGATTCCTGATTGAACGATGCATGGTTGATCGCCTGACAACCGAGTGCTCGTCTGACAAACGAGCCAACCATTCCGTGAGATCAGAGTCTTCGTGGTATAGGCGAGAACTGATGGCAGCATTCAAGAGAATCCGGAAGGTCTAACCTTGTCTGTGGTATTCTGAGTAGGATTCAATGACTGAATGACTGTGACGTGCTTCAAACTCCTGAGGGCGGGGCGTTAGTGACAGACGCAAAAGAATCACTGGATTCTATTCCGGCCTGATTGAGAACCGACAGATGAATTCCGCTATGCTGTGACAGAGCATATGCAATCGCTTTCACTGAGAGGATGGAGGTAGCCACTGACAACGGTGAAACCCTTGCTTAAGCTTGCCATGGAAAGGAGTAAGAAGGATTGGATGAAGATAGTAGGAAAGCAGAGAGACGGAAGGGAAGGCATCTTCATGCGCTTATCTGAAGTTACTACCAATGAATTACATAAGTATCACTATCCTTACCTTTATGTTATTTTCGTTCATCACCATTATCATTTGAGTTTGCCTGACTAAGATTTACAAGATGACCATAGCTTGCTTCAATACTAACAATCTCCGTGGGATCGACCCTTACTCACGTAAGGTTTATTACTTGGACGACCCAGTGCACTTGCTGGTTAGTTGTGCGAAGTTGTGTAATGCCATGGTATTGAGCTACCACGTTTTTGGAGCCATTACCGGGGATTATGAGAGTTGTGAAAAAGTATTGTTCACAATTTCGCACACCAGTATCCACACGACCAAAAAAGACCTCTTTCGTAACCCCAAAGGCAAATTACAGCTATATCATCATGCCATTTGAGCTCAAAAACGTAGGAGCTATATACCAAAGACTGATGAACAAAGTCTTTGCAGACCATATTGGGAAGTTAATGGAGGTTTACGTTGACGACATGCTCGTAAAAACACAAAGTGAGGAATCATTGTTGTCCGACCTCACCAAAGTGTTCGATACTATCAGAAACTATGGCATTCGACTTAATCCCGTAAAATGCACCTTCACAGTCGAAGCTGGCAAATTCTTGGACTTCATGATCACACAAAGAGGAATTGAAGCGAACCCAGATAAGTGTCGGGCCATACTCAACATGAAAAGTCCGACCTGCATCAAAGAGGTACAACAGCTCAACGGAAGAATGGCAGCACTGTCCAGGTTTCTTGCCGGGTCAGCCATAAGATCTCTCCCCTTTTATGCCACATTAAGGAATGGAAAGAGGTTTGAGTGGACAACAGAGTGCGAGCACACAGTATATGGCCGACTTTATTGCCGAGTACACGGACACCCCAGGAATTCCTACAAAATGGAATCTCTACGTGGACGACTCTTCAAACAAAACCGGAAGTGGCATGGGTGTGATAATCGAAAGCGATTAGGGAACCCAAATTGAATTCTCCCTAAAGTTTGAGTTCCCTGCTTCAAATAATCAGGCTGAATACGAGGCATTACTAGCTAGTTTGAGGCTAGCTAAAGAGGTTGGAGTACAAAAGCTTACTATCTTCAGCGATTCACAAGTAATTACCTCACAAATAGGACCCTACCATGAAGAAGTATCTGGACAAAAATAGAGAACAGCTCGGACAGATCGGGGAATATGAGGTTCAACATGTACCTCGGGAACAGAATGCCCGAGCGGATGCACTCTCAAAACTAGCCAGCACCAAACCAGATGGCAACAACAGAAGCCTCATTCAAGAAATACTGCAAAACCTATCTATCTCTAAGGAGGAAAAAGTCCTAACCATATCAGGTCAGGATGAAGGGTGGACGACCCCATAATCAACTACCTCAAGTCAAAAACACTCCCCACAGACAAAAAGGAGGCAAAGAGGCTAATACAAGATTCATAGTAATACACCATATTAGGCAACATCTTATATAGGAGAGGGATTTCGACACCCCTCCTAAACTGTGTGCTGACCTCTAACACAAAGGAAGTTCTGGAAGAAATACACAGTGGTATGTGTGGCAACCATCTCGGGGCACGAGCTCTCACAAAAAAAGTACTCCGAGCTGGATTCTTCTGGCCGATCCTACAAAAAGAAGTGATAGAGTTCGTCAAGACATGCCCACCATGTCAGAAGCATGCCAACTTCCACATCGCTTCACCAGAAGAACTCATCCGTGTGATGTCGCACTGGCCGTTCACAAAATGGGAGCTCAACCTCCTTGGACCCTTTTTCCAGGGGTCGGGACGAGTCAAATTCCTCATTGTAGGGGTAGACTATTTCACAAAATGGATCGAAGTAGAGCCCCTAGCTAATGCCACCGCTCAAAGAAGCCAGAAATTCTTGTACATGAACATTATTACAAGGTTTGGGGTCCCTTACTCCATCACAACAGATAACGACACCCAATTCACTGACACTGGCTTCAGAAACTTAGTATCTGACTTAAAAATAAAGCACCAATTCACATCCATAGAACACCCACAAGCCAATGGACAGGCAGAAGCTGCCAACAGAGTCATACTAGCCGGGTTAAAACGGAGACTACAGGACGAAAAGGGAATTTGGGCCGAAGACTTCCACAAGTCCTATGGGCATATCGGACAACTCCACACTCTACCACAAGAGAATCACCCTTCCGACTCACTTACGAGCAGACTAAAGACACAAGTGACCGACCTCTTCAGGTTGGGTCGCACCGACCTCTTCTCCAAGAGTTCGGCCAAATCGTCAGAGGAGCCCAAAGCAGAGATGATGGAGGTTAGCATTAGCTAATATGATTGTAATGACCACAAGGTCGTCATGTCCAGAGATAATGCCTGCAACGTCTTCTTGAGTGATGGTAATAGTGGGGAGGTCAGGCGACTTATCATTGTTTCCGACGTGATACACCTCCTTAAGATGTCTTTTACAAGATGACTTGGAGATCCCTCCACCTGCGAATCCTCCATTGATCATGTGAATGTGTCTTTCAGGGGTGTGAGGGGGACGTTCAGCTTGTCCTCCCTCTCGTCCCTTCTTCTCCTTTTTGGTTCGTCCCTTGTCTTGGCGAGGAACAGATCTAATCTCCCTTCTCGGGCTAACTTTTCTATGACATTCTTCAGATCGTAGCACTCGTTAGTAGGGTGCCCGTAAATTTGGTGGTATTCGCAATATTCTGTCCGACTTCTTCCTCTCTTGTGCTTAATCAGACGAGTGGGTGGGATCTTCTCCATATTGCATATCTCTCAGTAGACATCCACAAGGGATACTCGAAGAGGGGTGTAGTTGTGGTACTTTCTAGGTTTCTTGGTGGGTTGGTTTTCTTTTTTACTGGACTCGTTTTCCTTATCCCAAGGTGGGTAGGAGAGTCTGGATTTTGAGGCTTCTCCCAATCGAGAGTTCACCTCCATATTGATGTATTTTTCCACCCGCTCTTGTACCTCATTTAAAGATGCTGGGTGTTTCTTTGATATAGAGTGGTTAAAGGGTCCTTCCTGTAGACCATTTATAAGTCCCATAATTGCTGCTTCTGTAGAGAGATTCTGTATGCCCAGACATGCTTTATTAAATCTCTCCATGTAACTGCAAAGGCTTTCCCGATCTCCTTGCTTAATCCGTAGTAGGCTTGGAGCGTGCTTGGCCTTGTCCTTCTAGATGGAAAACCAAGCTAGGAACTTTTTGGCAAGGTCATCGAAGCTTGCGATCAACCTTGGCGGCAAGCTGTCAAACCATTTTAACGCCTTCTTGGTCAAGGTAGTCGGGAAGGCTTTGTAACGAATTGCATCTGAGGCATCCTTGAGATACATCCGACTTCTAAAATTGCTGAGATGATGGCTTGGATCTGACGTACTGTCGTACGGGGTCATGTCGGGGGCTTTGAAGTTCTTCTGGACTTTAGCTTTCATGATTTCCTTTGTGAACGGGTCCTGGTCCTCATGAGGGCTTTCTTCGCGATTGGATCGAGTGGTCTTTGTTTTGAGGTCGGCTTTGAGCTTAAAGATCTTGTCTTCTAGCTCTCGGTGCTTTCTTGTTTCCTTTCAAAGGTCCCTTTCGGCCTCTTGTTTCGAGCTGTTTAAGGCAATCCTACTGTTCTCGGATGGCATCTAAGATTTCCGTGTTTGGGGTTTGCTTGTCTCCCTTAGATATAGGTGTGTCCTTTGATGTGGCATCCGTGTTCTTAAGCGGCATTCTGTCTTCTAGACCAGAGTTATGATCGTTGTCAGGGTTGTCTGCCATGATGGTGCGATGACTTCCAGGTTCTCCGGCAACGCCGCCAATGTTTCGAGGGTTACCTGAAACTGAAGGCCGATCTCGGATGAGATCTTCTGACGGGGTCAGAGCTGTAGTGTCTGACTTGCTGGTTTTAGTGGTGCTGCTGATCCTTTATCACCGGAGGGTGGTGGTACCTGCAAGAGACTCCGATGCTTAAGTTAGCACGTGCTTTAGGCAGGTTTTTATGTAGAATCAGCGTATGAATTATACATGAGTGACCCTTCTTTGAGATAAGTTAGTTTATCTTATCTTATCTTTGGGCAAGGTCACCTATCTTTTAGGCCAACCACCTTTTAGAGTGGGTCATGTCCTTTTATTTGGGCCTACTTGGGCCTCTATGACAATTTGGCCGAGCTCTTTTGGAAGAGGTCGGTGATGACCAACCTGGCGAGAGGTCGGTCGCTTTATCTCCGTCCACCCCGGACCGTATAGCTCAGTCCAGTGTATAAACAATATTTAATCCTGGTTCATGGGGTTTCGTGCATGATATCTTTGTAGTTCATCAACTTATTGGTTTCAAGGTTACAAGATTCCCTTAAATGCTAATTCTGGTGCTTCTATGGAACCTTTTTATTCTTTGATCCTTGGTTTGAACTTATTTCTTTTCTTGTTCTTGCTATAGGCTTATTCTTTTTATTGAAGCTTAGTGTTTTATTTTGAGGCAACTCTTTATGGTAAGTTTTCAGTCAACACTCCCGACCTAGTTGGCTTAAGGTGTTGGGTGTTGAAGCACCACTCAGACTTACTAACTCAAGCCTCTCCTCAACACATACACACCATAGGCACTTGGCTTGCAATCAAATCCTTGAGACATTGATGCCCAGTACCTCTTTGGGTTACTAAATGCTTTGTAGTAAGGTTGCTCTTGACAATATACTTTTGGTTGATAATCTTGGGTTAGTTAACCCAATTTATCAAGTGATAAAGCACTCCTTAAAACCTAATTGTTCATACCCTGGGTCGAGCTATGCAACCCAGACTGACTGAAGATACAAGCGACCGACCTCTTCATGTTGGATCGCCACTGACTTCTTCTTAAAGAGTTTGGCCAAATCGCCATAGAGGCCCAAGCAGGCCCAAACGAAGAAATGCAGCCCACTCTAAAGGCGACTAAGCCTTAAAGATAAGGCGGTTACCCTAAAAGATAAGATAAGATAACTAACTTATCTTAAAGGATACTGAAGAACGGAACATTGATGGTTTAGAAGTTATAATAAATTCTTGTTACATGTATAGTTTCTAAACCAAGCAATCAACCTTTCTTACAAACGTTTGGTTGTCACAAGTAACAAAACCCAATAAATTTATAAACCAAAGTATTCAAGCCTCGGGTCGTCTTCTCAAGGAATTGTAGGGAAGTGTGTTTTATTATTGGTTATGGAAAACAGTGTTTTTGGGTTTTAAAAAGGTTTTGAACAAATAATTTAATTGATAAGAAAAATAAATTAATAATTAGAAAATCTCTTGGCAAGGTATGAAAACTGGAAGTCCTATCCTAGTTATCCTTATCAATGGTGATGAGAATTATATTTTTGCTACCACTAAGTCAACCTCTAACTATGAAGGTAAGTTAAGTGGGCAAATCAATTTAACACCTAAAGTCCTAGTCAACTCCTAAGGAAAGACTAGAGTTATTGGAATCTAAATCAATCAGCAAAGATAACAATTATCAATCACGATGAGTTTGACAACTCAAGAGTCACCAATTAATCAACCAAAGCCAAAAGGTAAAAAAATCCAAATTATTTATATCATAAATAAAAGAAACAAATCATAGATCTGAAAATACCTCAAATTGTATTAGCTAAGAAAATCATAAAATGAATGGTCATTAAACAAATAAAAGAGAAAAATAACTAAAAAGAACATTGAACCAGAGATGAAGAAGAAATATTCATAAATTTTAAAAATCCTAATCCTAAATCCTAAGAGAGAGGAGAGAACCTCTATCTCTAAAAACTACATCTAAATTCTAAAACTATGTATGACTGTATGTTGTATGAAGTATATGTTGAATGAATGGATTCCCCCACTTTATAGCCTCTAATCTGTGCTTTCTGGGCCAAAAACTGGGTCAGAAATAGCCCAGAAATTGCTAATTTCGAAATCTGGTACGTACAGGTTGTGAAAAAGTGACGCGGAGGTGTCGTCCACGTGTTTGCGTGGATTGAAATTCGCAGATGCGATGCGTACGCGTCATCCACGTGTCCGCGTTGCATAACTTTGGGGCAGCTATGGCAAATTATATATCGTTGCGAAGCCCCAGATGTTAGCTTTTTAGCGCAGCTAAAACCGCGTCATTTGGACCTTTGTAGCTCAAGTTATGAATGTTTGAGTGCAAAGAGGTCAGGCTGGATAGCTTAGCAATTTCTTCAACTTCTTGTATTCCTTCCACTTTTGCATGCTTCCTTTCCATCCTCTAAGCCATTCTTACCCTGTAATCCCTGAAATCACTTAACACACATATCAAGGCATCGAATGATAATAAGAGAGGATTAAACATATCAAAATTAAAGCCCAAAGAAGCATGTTTTCAATCATAGCACAAAATTCGGAAGGAAAACGTAAACTCATGCAATTAGTATGAATAAGTGTATGAAAGATTGATAAAATCCACTCAATTGATCACAAGATAAACCATAAAATAGTGGTTTATCAACCTCCCCACACTTAAACATTAGCATGTCCTCATGCTAAGCTCAAGAGAAGCTATAAGGGAGTGAAGAGGAATGATAGAATGTATGAAATGTAACCTATCTATATGAATGCAACTACATGCAAAGATGATTCTACCTACTTGGTGAAAAAGTAAATAAATCTTTCAAGAACAAATATGAACTGGATTTCACTAATTCAACTCACAAAATACAATACAAATAACTTGCAAGAAGAAGACAGCTCATGAAAGCAAGGAACATAGAATTAAGCACTGAACCCTTCCTGGTAGTGTATATCATTCTAACTCTTAAGTGTCTAGGGTCAATTCTCTCAATTCTCTACTAACATTGCTTTCTATAGCTTGCTCTTCATCTAACAATCAACAAAAATTTAATGCCCTAATACATAAATCAAGAGGTCTTTTAAGGTTTGTAATGGGGTTAGGGTCAAGGTAGGATTGTATTTGGCTAATTGGACTAAAATCTGAATCCTTAATTAACATAAACTTTCCACCTAACTTAGACAATCCATGTAATCACAATACAAGATCTAAGTGCCCATTAACTATGTTTACCACATATTCATGCATCCTAAATTTAAGTACAACTCATATGCATTGATATTGTTACTTTACTTGGGGCATTTTGTCCCCTTTTTATTTTTCTGCTCTTTTTCTTTTCTTTTTTTTTTTAATTTATTTTTCTTTTCATAATAATTTTTTCAATGGATATGATTAAGGTATTGAATGCATAAACATGTTTCTTAACATTTTTCACATTTTCACACAAAGTCTAACATACTCAATTCCCAAACCAGACGTTTCCAAAGCCACTTTCCCTACACTTAATTCATGAACACTTTCACTAGTCTAAGCTAATCAAGGATTCAAATTAAGGACATTATTGTTTTCCACTTAGAGTTAGTGATGAGCTAAAGTAAAGAACAAAGGGGTAAAATAGGCTCAACATTGGTTTGCAAAGGATAATAAAAGGTAAGGCCATCTGGGTATGTAAGCTCAGGGAAACAAGGCCTCAATCATATAAGTGTATGCATACATCAAATAATGGAAATATAGAATTAAGCAAGACAAAGATCACAAGTTTAGAGAGAAACACACACACCAAAAATAAATATTGGTTGATAAGATGCAACCAATCAAATAGGCTCAAAATCTCACTGGTTTTGTGTGTTCGAGCTCTAAACCATGTTCCAATATAATATTTCTTTAGACAAGTTTAACACAAAAATTTTAATTCAAATTAGTGAAATGCTATAAAATAATTTCTTAAAAAGGAATTCATCACTTCAACCAAGTAATGGTAATATATGCACAAAATCAAACAAACACGCAATCAAACATGCAAATGCAACAATGAAAAACAAAAATTGGTGTTGAGAAGAAGGTGACTAACCCACAGAGATCGATATCGACCTCCCCACGCTTAAAGATTGCACCGTCCTCGGTGCATGCTAAGATGTGCAGGTGGACGGGTTGCTTCAACTGATGCTTTTCTCCAAAGATTGAGTAGATGAACTTGTTTGTCTCCCCATTAAGAAGCTTTTCCTCTCCCTTCGTGGTGGCCATCCTGAAAGAAGAGGGAAAAGAAGAAAAGTAACCTAAAAATAAAGATAGAAAACAAATAGAATATGGGTGTTAATGCCAAATAATAAGGGTCTCAAGTACATGGTAGCTACAACATGCAAGTGAGAAAACAATAAAAGTACATGGCATATCAATAGTGCAAAAATTGTAACAATGGGAAAGAGAGTGTGAGTAATGCAAGATAGTGTAAGTGCATATCAATGCAAAAGGAATATCAGTATTATAAAAATTAGCATTGACTTATGAATAATAATACCCAATCAGAATAAAACAAGTCATGAAGCACTAGAATAATGCAAGAAAAGATGCAATAGTTGAAGAAGAGAATTTTAACACCAATGGAAAAGAAAAAGAAAGTAAGAAGGGAGGAAGAAAGAAATAAGAAGGAAAGAAAAGATTTAGATATGAGGAAGAAAAGATAAGATTTTTGGCTGAGCTGGTTAAGCTGTGCGCCGCTTGTGACGCGGACGCGTGAGTGACGCGTTCACGCGGATAGTGCTTCTATGAAATGACGTGGACGCGTCATCCACGTGGTCGCGTGGATCGATTTGTGCCATTAGCGCGAGGGCAGCTGATGAGCGGATAATTTATACGCTTTTTGGCATTGTTTTTATATAGTTTTTAGTAAGTTTGAGCTACTTTTAGGGATGATTTCACTAGTTATTATGTTAAATTCATATTTCTGGACTTTACTATGAGTTTGTGTGTTTTTCTGTGATTTCAGGTAAATTCTGACTGAAATTGAGGGATTTGAGCAAAACTCTGAAGAAGGCTGACAAAAGGACTGCTGATGCTGTTGGAATCTGACCTCCCTGCACTCGAAATGGATTTTCTGGAGCTACAGAAATCCAATTGGCGCGCTCTCAACGGCGTTGGAAAGTAGACATCCAGGGCTTTCCAGCAATATATAATAGTCTATACTTTATTCGAAGAATGACGACGTAACTTGGCGTTGAACGCCAAGTACACGCTGCTGTCTGGAGTTAAACGCCAGAAAAACGTCATGATCCGGAGTTAAACGCCCAAAACACGTCATAACTCAAAGTTTAACGCCAAGAAATGCCTTATCTCGTGGAATGATCAAGCTCAGCCCAAGCATACACCAAGTGGGCCCCGGAAGTGGATTTATACATCAATTACTTACTCATGTAAACCCTAGTAGCTAGTCAAGTATATATAGAACATTTATCTATTGTATTAGATGTCTTTTGACCACGTTTCATCTTTGATCTCAGTTTGTTTTATTCTTCATCTTAGGGGATCATTGATCACGTTAGAGAGGGCTGGCCATTCGGCCATGCCTGAACCTCTTTCACTTATGTATTTTCAACGGTGGAGTTTCTGCACACCATAGATTAAGGGTGTGGAGCTCTGCTGTACCTCAAGTATTAATGAAATTCTATCTTCTTTTATTCAAATCTCTCTTATTCTTATTCCAAGATATTCATTCGTACCCAAGAACATGATGAATGTTATGAGTCAGATTACCCTCATTATCATTCTCACTTATGAACGCGCGTGATTGACAACCATGTCCGTTCTACATGCAACAGAGCTTGAATGTGTATCTCTTAGATTCCCAACAGAATCTTCGTGGTATAAGCTAGATAGATGGCGGCATTTATGAGGATCCGGAAAGTCTCACCTTGTCTGTGGTATTCCGAGTAGGATTCCGGTAATGAATGACTGTGACGTGCTTCAAACTTTAACCTGCTGGGCGTTAGTGACAGACGCAAAAGAGGGATTCTATTCCAGTAGGAGCGGGAACCAACCGGTGATTAGCCGTACTGTGACAGAGTGCGTTAGCATAGTTTTCACTGCGAGGATGGGATGTAGCCATCAGCCATGGGTGATGCCTCCAGACTGGTTAGCTGTGCGAGTGACAGCCGCACAGGATATTTCCCCGTGAGGAATGAAAGTAGCCACAGTTGATGGTGAACCCCTATACAAAGCTTGCCATGGAAGGGAGTAAGAAGGACTGAGTAGAAGCAGTAGAAGAGCAGGCGTCCAAGAGCTCTACAGCATCTCCATCCGCTTATCTGAAATTCCCACCAATGAATCTGCATAAGTGTTCTATCCCTTTATTTTACATATAATCTATTTTCTTATTTTTTTTTCTAAATTCATAAACCATTTTAATCTGCCTAACTGAGATTTGCAAGGTGACCATAGCTTGCTTCATACCAACAATCTCTGTGGATTCGACCCTTACTCATGTAAGGTTTATTACTTGGACGACCCAGTACACTTGCTGGTTAGTTGAATGGAGTTGTGTCCACTAGTGCCAATTTCTAAAATCCAATTACAAGAAAATAGGAATCACAATTTCGTCCACCAAGTTTTTGGCGCCGTTGCCGGGGATTGTTCGAGTATGGACAACTGACGGTTCATCTTGTTGCTCAGATTAGGTAATTTTCTTTTCAAAAATCTTTTTCAAAAATTTTTCTTTTTATTTTTCGTTTTTCCAACTTATATTTTCGAAAAAATTAATAAAAATACAAAAAAAATTAGAAAATCATAAAAAAACCAAAAATATTTGTGTTTCTTGTTTGAGTCTTGAGTCAATTTTTATGTTTGGTGTCAATTGCATGCTTTTAAAATTTTTCTTGCATTTTTTTCGAAAATTCCATGCATTCATAGTGTTCTTCATGATCTTCAAGTTGTTCTTGACAAGTCTTCTTGTTTGATCTTGATGATTTCTTGTTTTGTGTCTTTTGTTGTTTTTCATGTGCATTTTTGCATTCATATTTTTCATGCATTAAAAATTTCTAAGTTTGGTGTCTTGCATGTTTTATTTGCATCAAAAATTTTTCAAAATTATGTTCTTGATGTTCATCATGATCTTCATAATGTTCTTGGTGTTCATCTTGACATTAATAGCATTCTTGCATGCATCTTGTGTCTTGATCCAAAATTTTCATGTTTTGGGTCATTTTTGTGTTTTTCTTTAAAAATTTAAAAATCAAAAATACTTTTCCTTATTTCCCTCCAAAATTTCGAAATTTTGGGTTGACTTGGTCAAAAATTTTTAAAATTAGTTGTTTCTTACAAGTCAAGTCAAAATTTCAATTTTAAAAATCTTATCTCTTCAAAATCTTTTTTCAAAAATCATATCTTTTTCATTTTTTTTATAATTTTCGAAAATTTCAAAATTATTTTTCAAAATATTTTCAAAATCTTTTTCTTATCTTTTTATCCAATTTTCGAAAAATTAGCTAACAATTAATGTGATTGGTTCAAAAATTTGAAGTTTGTTACTTTCTTGTTAAGAAAGGTTCAATCTTTAAGTTCTAGAATCTTATCTTG
This sequence comes from Arachis hypogaea, assembly GCF_003086295.3. Taxonomy (NCBI): domain Eukaryota; kingdom Viridiplantae; phylum Streptophyta; class Magnoliopsida; order Fabales; family Fabaceae; genus Arachis; species Arachis hypogaea. The sequence continues at coordinate 35,092,728 of NC_092045.1, read as the reverse complement.
TAGTTTCTTGTTAGTTAAGTCATTTTTAAAATTAAATCTTTTTCAAAATATCTTTTTCAAATATATCATTTTATCTTTTATCTTATCTTTTTCAAAAATTTTATCTTTTTCAAAATTTGATTTCAAAATATCTTATCTAACTTCTTATCTTCTTATCTTTTTCAAATTTTGATTTCAAATCTTTTTCAATCAATTAACTAACTTTTTGTTTGTTTCTTATCTTTTTCAAAACTACCTAACTACCTATCTCTCTCTAATTTTCGAAAATCCTCCCTCTCTTTTTCAAAAAATTCTTTTTAATTGTTTTAAATTTTAATTTTAATCTCATCTCATCTTTAATTTTCGAAAATCACTAACCATTTTTTCAAAATTATTTTCGAAAATTTCTCTTCTCTTTTCTTATTCTATTAATTAATTACTAACACTTCTCTTCACCTCACTTCATCTAAATTCGAATTCTTCTTCATCCTTCTTCATTCTTCTACCCCCTTCTTCTTCTACTAACACAAAGGAATCTCTATACTGTGACATAGAGGATTCCTTTTTCTTTTCTTGTTTTCTTCTCTTTCTTATGAGCAGGAACAAGGATAAAGGCACTCTTGTTGAAGTTGATCCAGAACCTGAAAGGACTCTGAAGAGAAAATTAAGAGAAGCTAAATTACAACAATCCAGAAATAACCTTTCAGAAATTTTCGAACAAGAGAAGGAGATGGCAGCCGAAAATAATAATAATAATAATGCAAGGAGAATGCTTGGTGACTTCACAAAGCCAACATCCAAGTTTGATGGAAGAAGCATCTCCATTCCTGCCATTGGAGCCAATAACTTTGAGCTTAAGCCTCAACTAGTTGCATTAATGCAACAAAACTGCAAGTTTTATGGGCTTCCATCTGAAGATCCCTATCAGTTTCTAACTGAGTTCTTGCAAGTCTGTGATACTGTAAAGACGAATGGAGTTAATCCTGAAGTCTACAGACTCATGCTTTTCCCTTTTGCTGTAAGAGACAGAGCTAAGAATATGGTTGGATTCACAACCTGAAGATAGCCTGGACTCCTGGGATAAGCTGGTCACTGCCTTCTTGGATAAATTCTTTCCTCCTCAAAAGCTGAGCAAGCTGAGAGTGGATGTTAAAACCTTCAAACAAAAAGATGGTGAATCCCTCTATGAAGCTTGGGAAAGATACAAGCAGTTGACCAAAAGATGTCCATCTGACATGTTTTCAGAATGGACCCTATTAGATATATTCTATTATGGCCTCTCTGAATTTTCGAAAATGTCACTGGACCATTCTGCAGGTGGATCTATTCACCTGAAGAAAACGCCTGAAGAGGCTCAAGAACTCATTGACATGGTTGCAAACAACCAGTTCATGTATACTTCTGAGAGGAATTCCGTGAATAATGGGGTCCCTCAGAAGAAAGGAGTTCTTGAAATTGATGCTCTGAATGCCATACTGGCTCAGAACAAAGTGTTGACTCAACAGGTCAACATGATCTCTCAAAATCTGAATGGATTGCAACATGCAACCAACAGTACTAGAGAGGTAGCTTCTGAAGAAGCTTATGATCCTGAGAACCCTGCCATGGCAGAGGTTAATTACTTAGGTGAACCTTATGGAAACACCTATAACTCATCATGGAAAAATCATCCAAATTTCTCATGGAAGGATCAACAAAAACCTCAACAAGGCTTTAACAATGGTGGACGCAATAGGCTAGGCAATAGCAAGCCATATCCATCATCTTCTCAGCAACAGACAGAGAACTCTAAACAAAATAATTCTAATTTAGCTAATATAGTCTCTGATCTGTCAAAAGCCACTTTCAGTTTCATGAATGAAACAAGATCCTCCATTAGAAATTTGGAGGCACAAGTAGGCCAGCTGAGTAAGAAAGTTATTGAAACTCCTCCCAGTATTCTCCCAAGTAATACAGAAGAGAACCCAAAAGGAGAGTGCAAGGCCATTGATTTAATCAAAATGGCCGAATGCACAAAGGAGGAGGAGGACGAAAATCCCAGTGAGGAAGACCTCCTGGGACGTCCTTCAAGCAAAAAGGAGTTTCCTATTAAGGATCCAGAGGAATCTGAGGCTCACCTAGAGACCATAGAGATTCCATTAAATCTCCTTCTGCCATTCATGAGCTCTGAAGATTATTCATCCTCTGAAGAGGATGAAGATGTGACTGGAGAGCAAGTTGCTCAATACTTAGGAGCTATCATGAAGCTGAATGCCAAGTTATTTAGTAATGAGACTTGGGAAAGTGAACCTCCCTTGCTCATTAGTGACTTAGATACTTGGATTCAGGAAACTCTGCCTCAAAAGAAACAAGATCCTGGCAAGTTCTTAATACCTTGCACCATTGGCACCATGAGCTTTGAAAAAGCTCTATGTGATCTTGGGTCAGGAATAAATCTGATGCCACTCTCTGTGATGGAGAAGCTAGGGATCATTGAGGTACAACCTGCCTTGTTCTCATTACAATTGGCAGATAAGTCCATAAGACAAGCTTATGGAATAGTAGAGGACGTGCTAGTAAAAGTTGAAAACTTTTACATCCCTGCTGATTTCATAATCCTAGATACTAGGAAGGAAGATGATGAATGCATCATCCTAGGAAGACCTTTCCTAGCCACAGCAGAAGCTGTGATAGATGTCAACAGAGGAGAGTTAGTCCTTCAACTGAATGGGGAATACCTTGTGTTTCAAGCACATCGCCATCCCTCTGTGACAAAAGAGAGTAAGCATGAAGAGCTTCTCTCAGTTCAAGGTCAAGAAGAGCCCACACAGTCAAACTCTAAGTTTGGTGTTGTGAGGCCACAACCAAACTCTAAGTTTGGTGTTCAAATTCCATATCCAAACTCTAAGTTTGGTGTGGAGACAACACACTAAATTTACCTGATCATCTTGTGGCTCCATGAGAGCCACTGTCAAGCTATTGACATTAAAGAAGCGCTTGTTGGGAGGCAACCCAATTTTATTTATCTAATTTTATTTTATTTTGTTTTAGTATTATTTTTGTGTTGAATTAGGTACATGATCATGAGAAGTCACGAAAAAATCAAGGAAATTAAAAACAGAGTCAAAAACAGAAGAAAAAATTTTTTTCACCCTGGAGGACGCACGGGCTGGCGTTCAACGCCCAGAAGATGCATCTGGCTGGCGTTCAACGCCAGAACAGAGCATCTTTCTGGCGCTGAACGCCCAAAACAAGCTACATCCTGGCGTTTAACGCCAGGATGCGCACACAGAGGACAATCTGGCGCTGAACGCCAGGAACAAGCTTGAAACTGGCGTTCAACGCCAGAAACAAGCATCACATGGGCGTTTAACGCCCAGAACATGCACCAATGGGCGTTTGAACGCCAGAATGATGCATGAAGGCAATTTACACGCCTATAGGGTGAAGGAATGGTATTTCTTTTCACCTCAGGATCTGTGGACCCCACAAGATCCCCACCTACCTCGCCCTCTCTCTTTCCATTCATGATCATCCCTTCTGTTTCTCATTCACCACCTGCTTCTACCCACTCTTCCCCATACACCCCAACTTCTCTTTCCCACCCAATCCCACCCATATAGCCGAATCCATCTCCCCTCACTCACCTCCATCTTCTTCTTCTTCTTCTTCTCTTCTTTCTTTTCTTGCTCGAGGGCGAGCAATATTTTAAGTTTGGTGTGGTAAAAGCATAGCTTTTTTGCTTTTCCATTACCATTAATGGCACCTAAGGCCAGAGAAACCTCAAAGGGAAGACAAAAGCTTCCACCTCTGAGTCTTGGAAGATGGAAAAATATAAGCCGTCATAGCTCAGTGGCATAACATGTGGCTGCAAATCAAGAGATCCCTGAGATACCTCAGGGGATAAGTTGTCCTCCACACAAATATTGGAAGCAACTAAGGGTAGAAACAGCAAAATTATTATGAATCATTCAACAGAAACAAGGAAGAGACATAGAGGAGCTCAAAAAGCACCATTGGACCTTCAAAAAGGCGCCACCCTCACTCAGGTGGATTCATTCCTTGTTCTCTATTTTCTTTCTGTTTTTGGTTTTTAATACTATGTTTATTTATGTTTTGTGTCTTTACTTCATGATCATTAGTATGTAACCATGCCTTAAAGATTATGAATAATTCCATGAATCCTTCACCTCTCTTAAAAGAAAAATGTTTTAATTCAAAAGAACAAGAAGTACATAATTTTCGAAATTATTAGTGAATTTAATTTAATTATATTGATGTGGTGGCAATAATTTTTGTTTTCTGAATGAATGCTTGAACAGTGCATATTTTTTATCTTGTTGTTTATGAGTGTTAAAATTGTTGGCTCTTGAAAGAATGATGAACAAAGAGAAATGTTATTGATGAACTGAAAAATTCATGAATTGATTCTTGAAGCAAGAAAAAGCAGTGAAAAAAAAAGTGGCGAAAAAAAAAATAGAAAGAAAAAGCAAGCAGAAAAAGCCAATAGCCCTTAAAACCAAAAGGCAAGGGTAGCAAGGATCCAAGGCTTTGAGCATCAATGGATAGGAGGGCCCAAGGAAGTAAAATCCAGGCCTAAGCGGCTAAATCAAGCTGTCCCTAACCATGTGCTTGTGTCATGAAGGTCCAAGTGAAAAGCTTGAGACTAAGTGGTTAAAGTCGTGATCCAAAGCAAAAGAGTGTGCTTAAGAGCTCTGGACACCACTAACTGGGGACTTTAGCAAAGCTGAGTCACAATCTGAAAAGGTTCACCCAGTTATGTGTCTGTGGCATTTGTGTATCCGGTGGTAATACTGGAAGACAAAGTGCTTAGGGCCAAGGCCAAGACTCATAAGTAGCTGTGTTCAAGAATCAACATGCTTAACTAGGAAAGTCAATAACACTATCTGAAATTCTAAGTTCCCAGAGACGCCAATCTCTCTAAACTACAAAGGAAAAAGTGAGATGCCAAAACTGTTCAGAAGCAAAAAGCTACAAGTCCCGCTCATGTAATTAAATTAATATTCATTGATATTCCGGAATTTATAGTATATTCTCTTCTTTTATCCTATTTTATTTTCAGTTGCTTGGGGACAAGCAACAATTTAAGTTTGGTGTTGTGATGAGCGGATAATTTATACGCTTTTTGGCATTGTTTTTATATAGTTTTTAGTAAGTTTGAGCTACTTTTAGGGATGATTTCACTAGTTATTATGTTAAATTCACATTTCTGGACTTTACTATGAGTTTGTGTGTTTTTCTGTGATTTCAGGTAAATTCTGACTGAAATTGAGGGATTTGAGCAAAACTCTGAAGAAGGCTGACAAAAGGACTGCTGATGCTGTTGGAATCTGACCTCCCTGCACTCGAAATGGATTTTCTGGAGCTACAGAACTCCAATTGGCGCGTTCCCAACGGCGTTGGAAGGTAGACATCCAGGGCTTTCCAGCAATATATAATAGTCCATACTTTATTCGAAGAATGACGACGTAACTTGGCGTTGAACGCCAAGTACACGCTGCTGTCTGGAGTTAAACGCCAGAAAAACGTCATGATCCGGAGTTAAACGCCCAAAACACGTCATAACTCAAAGTTTAACGCCAAGAAATGCCTTAGCTCGTGGAATGATCAAGCTCAGCCCAAGCATACACCAAGTGGGCCCCGGAAGTGGATTTATACATCAATTACTTACTCATGTAAACCCTAGTAGCTAGTCAAGTATATATAGAACATTTATCTATTGTATTAGATGTCTTTTGACCACGTTTCATCTTTGATCTCAGTTTGTTTTATTCTTCATCTTAGGGGATCATTGATCACGTTAGAGAGGGCTGGCCATTCGGCCATGCCTGAACCTCTTTCACTTATGTATTTTCAACGGTGGAGTTTCTGCACACCATAGATTAAGGGTGTGGAGCTCTGCTGTACCTCAAGTATTAATGAAATTCTATCTTCTTTTATTCAAATCTCTCTTATTCTTATTCCAAGATATTCATTCGTACCCAAGAACATGATGAATGTTATGAGTCAGATTACCCTCATTATCATTCTCACTTATGAACGCGCGTGATTGACAACCATGTCCGTTCTACATGCAACAGAGCTTGAATGTGTATCTCTTAGATTCCCAACAGAATCTTCGTGGTATAAGCTAGATAGATGGCGGCATTTATGAGGATCCGGAAAGTCTCACCTTGTCTGTGGTATTCCGAGTAGGATTCCGGTAATGAATGACTGTGACGTGCTTCAAACTTTAACCTGCTGGGCGTTAGTGACAGACGCAAAAGAGGGATTCTATTCCAGTAGGAGCGGGAACCAACCGGTGATTAGCCGTACTGTGACAGAGTGCGTTAGCATAGTTTTCACTGCGAGGATGGGATGTAGCCATCAGCCATGGGTGATGCCTCCAGACTGGTTAGCTGTGCGAGTGACAGCCGCACAGGATATTTCCCCGTGAGGAATGAAAGTAGCCACAGTTGATGGTGAACCCCTATACAAAGCTTGCCATGGAAGGGAGTAAGAAGGACTGAGTAGAAGCAGTAGAAGAGCAGGCGTCCAAGAGCTCTACAGCATCTCCATCCGCTTATCTGAAATTCCCACCAATGAATCTGCATAAGTGTTCTATCCCTTTATTTTACATATAATCTATTTTCTTATTTTTATTTTCTAAATTCATAAACCATTTTAATCTGCCTAACTGAGATTTGCAAGGTGACCATAGCTTGCTTCATACCAACAATCTCTGTGGATTCGACCCTTACTCACGTAAGGTTTATTACTTGGACGACCCAGTACACTTGCTGGTTAGTTGAACGGAGTTGTGTCCACTAGTGCCAATTTCTAAAATCCAATTACAAGAAAATAGGAATCACAATTTCGTCCACCAGCAGCCTCGCGGTCGCGCAACTCTCTGTTTGAAACTCATATTGCCAAATTTTAGGGTGACGCAGTCGCGTGGTTGACGCGATCGCGTGAATGGCCTATTTTCAAAAATGATGCGGATGCGTGGGGCACGCGTTTGCATGGTAGGGCTGGTGCTTCTAGCACGAGTCCAACCCAATTCCAGCTCAACGTTCGGCCATACACCCTTTTTACGTCGATTTTACAGGGCCATGCGGTCGCGTGGGTGACGCGGACGCGTGGGGAGGTTATTTCGCTAATGACGCGATCGCATCATCCACGCGGTCGTGTTGATTAGTTTGTGCCAAAGGCACGCCTCTAGCCACACTTTCGCGTGACTCTTTGTTCCTTTTTTTCTCGTTTTTAAGTCACCTACGACGCGGACGCGTCATTGACGCTGTCGCGTCACGTGCTCTCCCTTTTTTTCTTTTTTTTTCGCAGTATGCAGAATGCAATGCTAATATGAATGTTATGCATGATTCGAGGTTCAATCAAAACTCAAAAATAGACTAAAATTAAAACTGAAAAAGGAATGATCATACCATGGTGGGTTGTCTCCCACTTAGCACTTTTAGTTATAGTCCTTAAATTGGACATTTGGCGAGCTCCTTGTCATGGTGGCTTATGCTTGAACTCATCCTGAAACCTCCACCAATGCTTGGACTTCCAATAAGCTCTATCAATACCAAGTAAATTTACCAAACTTTGATGAAGTTCTCCACAAGCTTTGAGCTCCCAAAGTTGATCCTCATATATTCCTGGATCCTAAATCTTGTTTCCACACCCATCTTCAAGTTGATTATCATGATTCCATCCGGGTGGTTCAGCTTTAGAATTCTCACGTAAGCACTCAAATATCTTCCTAGACCCATTCAATTGAGCTCTGCACCAACACTTGTACTTCAACTTGGAGCATACAACCATGTTGAACCTTGCTTGACAACTCCAACCACTAATCATCGTCCTCTTACTCTTAATGCCACAAAGAGCTCTAAGTTGACCATCCGTCTCTAGAAGCCCATATTCAAGTGGGAAAGTTAGGGTTAAGAAGAAGAATTTTACCCACTTGAATGTTGTATTGGACGGTAGTGGCCTTGGGAGAGGTATTTCTAATGAATTTGCAAGCTCCACTCCCTTGTGCTCTTCTTTGACAACTTCTACCTCTTTGCAATCATCTTCAATATCAACCTCTTCCTCTTGGTAGATTTCCTCCAATTCAATCTCTTCTTCATTGTTCACCAAGGGCATGGGAGGTTGTGCTTCTTCTTCTTTAATCTCCATGTCTAGTCCAATGGGAGAGGATTCAAATGTAGATAGGAATTCATCAATGATTGAATCCATCTCTTGATCATCTCCTTCAAAGTCTTCAACCATGAGATGCCTTGGAGGTTGTACACCCTCCTCAACATCAATTTCAAACATCTTTGAAGGAGGCTCTATGACTTGAGTTTCCCTTGGAGGTTCTGCATCTCCTAAGTCTTCAACCACTTCTTCTTCTTCAATGGCAGGCGTAGCTTCTTCCAATTGTTCCAATACAAAATCATGCTCCTCATTGTCCATCGGAGTGTCTAACTTCTCCTTCCTACCACGTTCTTCAGTAGATTCTCCACATGAAGCCATGGGGGTTCCTTGAATGTCCGAACGTCGGGAAGGTAATCGATTTATTGCTTGATCCAGTTGGCGAAGGGTTGCATGAAATTTTTTCACTGTTTCCTTGAGACGATCCCTTGATTCTTGTTGCGCTCGGCTATCATAAGTAAGAACATAGTGCTCTTGGATTGATGGATATGGAGATGGCGAATATTGAGGAGGTGGTTTGTGGGAGTAATTGGGTTGGAATTGGGGTGGTTCTATATATGGTTCATATAATTCGTAAGGTGGTTGGTATGGTGGATACGGGTTAGGGTCATATGGAGGTGAATGGTGAAAAGGGACTTGTGAGTATGGTGGTCCAACATCATATTGAGGAGAGGGTTCGTAGGCATATGGAGGTGGTTGTTGCCATGAGGGTTGATCAAATCCTTGTGGCTCCTCCCATCTTTGATTGTCCCACCCTTGATGGTTGTTTTCATTGTAATCTCCTCTTCCTGCAACATAATTGTAACCAGACTCATAGCCAAAGGGGTGAGAGTTCATAGTAGTAGGAAAAAAATAAAAACAAAAACTAACACAAAGAAAATATTTTGAAAAAGATACGTTTTTTTGAAAAAGGAAAAGAAAATATTTTGAAAAAGATATGATTTTTGAAAAAAGATAAGATAAGATTTTGAAAAAGATATAATTTTCAAAAAAAGATAAGAAAAGATTTTGAAATAAGATAAAATAAGATTTTAAAAAAGATATGATTTTTTTTAAAAAGATTTGAATTTTAAAAAATAAGATAAGGTAAGATAAAAAATTTTAAAATAAAAATCTGAAATTTTTTTTGAAAAATATTTACAATAACCAATAATAAGGCACACGCTTGCAATTCCCCAGCAACGGCGCCATTTTGAAGAACGGAAGATTGATGGTTTAGAAGTTATAATAAATTCTCGTTGCAAGTATAGTTTCTAAACCAAGCAATCAACCTTTCTTACAAATGTTTGGTCATCTTCTCAAGAAATTGTAGGGAAGTGTGTTTTATCATTGGTTACGAAAAACAGTGTTTTTGGGTTTTAAAAAGGTTTTGAACAAATAATTTAATAAGAAAAATAAATTAATAATTAGAAAATCTCTTGGCAAGGTATGAAAACTGGAAGTCCTATCCTAGTTATCCTTATCAATGGTGATGAGAATTATATTTTTGCTACCACTAAGTCAATCTCTAACTATGAAGGTAAGTTAAGTGGGAAAATCAATTTAACACCTAAAGTCCTAGTCAACTCCTAAGGAAAGACTAGAGTTATAGGAATCTAAATCAATCAACAAAGATAACAATTATCAATCACGATGAGTTTGTCAACTCAAGAGTCACCAGTTAATCAACCAGAGCCAAAAGGTAGAAAAATTCAAATTATTTATATCATAAATAAAAGAAACAAATCATAGATCTAAAAATACCTCAAATTGTATTAGCTAAGAAAATCATAACATGAATGGTCATTAAACATATAAAAGAGAAAAATAACTAAAAAGAACATTGAACCTAAGATGAAGAAGAAATATTCCTAAATTCTAAAAATCCTAATCCTAAATCCTAAGAGAGAGAAGAGAACCTCTCTCTCTAAAAACTACATCTAAATTCTAAAACTATGTATGACTGTATGTTGTATGAAGTATATGCTGAATGAATGGATTCTCGTACTTTATAGCCTATAATCTGTGCTTTCTGGGCCGAAAATTGGGTCAGAAATAGCCCAAAAATTGCTGATTTCAAAATCTGGTACGTACAGGTTACGGAAAAGTGACGCGGAGGTGTCGTCCACGCGTTTGCGTGAATTGAAATTCGCAGATGCCACGCGTACGCGTAATCCACGCATCCACGTCGCCTAACATCGGGGCAGCTATGGCAAATTATATATCGTTGCGAAGCCCCGAATGTCAGCTTTCCAACGCAACTAGAACCGCATCATTTGGATCTTTGTAGCTCATGTTATGACCGTTTGAGTGCAAAGAAATCAGGTTGGATAGCTTAGCAATTTCTTCAACTTCTTGTATTCCTTCCACTTTTGCATGCTTCCTTTCCATCCTCTAAGCCATTCTTGTCCTGTAATCCCTGAAATCACTTAACACACATATCAAGGCATCAAATGATAATATGAGAGGATTAAACATAGCAAAATTAACGCCCAAAGAAGCATGTTTTCAATCATAGCACAAAATCCAGAAGGAAAACGTAATCTCATGCAATTAGTATGAATAAGTGTATGAAAGATTAACAAAATCCACTCAATTGAGCACAAGATAAACTATAAAATAGTGGTTTATCAGATACCCCGCACTACTATAAATACACTGGAGAACCCATGTATAACTTATACTCTGATTCTACAAAAAACCTGCCTAAAGCACGTGCTAACTTAAGCATCAGGGTCTCTTGCGGGAACCACCACCCTCCGCTGATTAAGGATCAGCAGCACCACCAAGTTCAACAAGCCAAACACGACAGCTCTGACCACAATAGCAGATATCATCCGAGATCGACCTTTAGTTTTAGGTGACCCTCGAAACATTGGCGCCGTTGCCGGGGACTTGGAAGTCATCCCATCACCATGGCGGACAACCTCGACAATGATCACAACTTAGGTTTGGAAGAAAGAACACCGCTTAAAAACACGGATAACACATCTAAGGATGCATCTCAACCTAAAGGAGACAAGCAATCTCTGAATGCAGAAATTCTGGATGCCCTACAAGCTCAACAGGATCGTCTTAAACAGTTTGAAAAAGAGGCCGAGCATCAACGGAAAGCCAAGAGAGTCCTCCGGAGAGAAATAAGGCAACACCGAGAACTAGAGGACAAGCTCCTAAAGCTCGAGGCCGATCTCAAAGCTAAAACTGTTCAATCTAGTCATGAAGATAGCTCCCACAAGAACCAAGATCCATAAACCAAAGAGATCATGAAATCTAAAGTCCCAAAGGACTTTAAAGCTCCTGACATGACCCCATACGACGGTACATCTGACTCAAGCTATCATCTTAGCAATTTTAGAAGCAAGATGTATCTCACTGACACCTTGGACGCCATTCGATGCAAAGCTTTCTGAACTACTCTAATCAAGATGGAAATAAAATGGTTCGACAGTTTGCCACTAAGGTCCACAGTAAGCTTCGATGACCTCGCCAAGAAGTTCCTAGCTAGATTCTCCATCGAGAAAGACAAAGCCAAGCATGACCCTAGCCTGTTAGGGATAAAGCAAGGAGATCGGGAAAGCCTCCGCAGCTACATGGAAAGATTCAACAAGGCATGTCTAGATATATAAAATCTACCAACAGAAGCAGCCATCATGGGTCTCATCAATGGCCTGTGAGAAGGACCTTTTAGCCATTCAATATCCAAAAAACACCTAACATCTCTAAACGAGGTTCAAGAAAGGGCTGAAAAATACATCAACATGGAGGAAAACTCCCGATTGCGAGATAGCTTAAAGACCGAATTCTCTTACCCACCTCAGGACAAGGATAAAGAATCCAGGAAGAAAGGAGACCAACCCACTGAGAAACGTAGAAAATACCACAACTACACCCCTCTTCGGGTGTCTCTTGTGGATGTTTACCGAGAAATATGCAACACTGAGAAGATCCCACCACCTCGCCCAATAAAACACAAAAGAGGAGGGAAAAGTCAGATAGAGTATTGCGAATACCACCGAATCTACGGACATTCTACCAACGAGTGTTTCGACCTAAAGAATGTCATAGAAAAATTGGCAAGAGAAGGGCAACTAGATCGATACTTAGCCAATAAAGCGGATGAAATGAGAAAAAGAAGAAGGAATGAAGAGGTCAGACAAGTTGAACTCCCACCTCACACCCTTGAGAGACATGTTCATATGATATACGGGGGATTCGCAGGAGGAGGGATGACGGAGCCCAATTGTACAAATTGGGATTTCTCAAAATAGGATTAACGATGCAAGTATAGACCCAAACCCAACAATCGGTCGCCGACCAATTTGGAAATTCACAAGATGTGTGTCAACTCAAAACCAATTTAAAACCGAGAGTAATTGACTTCCAGGTCGTCTCCCAAGGAATCACTTAAGGGCCAATGAGTGTGCAAATTCCGGTTGTAGTGATCAAGGGGTTGTCAATGAAGAAATGAACATATAAAGCAATAAAAGAACATGCAAAATTGTAATGATTGAACTAATGAAGAAATTAAAGAACCGACTATGTAATATAAACAAGTAAAGTATAAAAGAGATTAACATAGCAATGTATAAAGGATTGAAAACATAAAATGAGGTCTTGGCTTGGAGTAGGCTAAGGGTCCTTTCCTTGTTGGAACCACAACTATGACAATTATGATGGATTAGTCTCACTTGATCAACCCTCACATCGGAAGGTAAGTTAAATGAGCATAAGTGTTCTTAACCCACAAATCCTAAATTGCTTGCTAATTGCCTTAGCAACAAATTAGCATTAGTGGGAACAAGAACAATTAACAACCCAAGGATTGACACTAAATGTTGGATATTCCAACTCTAGGTACCCAAGTTCTCACTTTACCCAAGTCAAGAGACAAGAATTTAGCCTAAAACCATGTTTGACATTTTGTCAAACACTTGGTGGGCAAAAAGTTTAAACATGAGAAAAATAAGAAAAGACTTGAAATTAAATGCAACAATTGATCTCAATCAACAAGAATAGCATAAAAAAGCATAGAATAAACACCAAACATCAAACTCATCAACAAGAAAGTGAAATTGCAAAAGAGAAGCAAAATTGAACTATATCTTGAATGAGAAGAAAGAGTAAAGACAATGTAACTAGAAAGAGTAATAACAAGAGAATACTTACAATGAGATTAGTGAAATCCAATGATCAAAAATGGAAATGGCACTTGGAATGTAAAACCCTAATGAAACCCTAATAGAGAAGATTAGAAAAACTTAGAGAAAACTAAAACTAAAAACCTTCTATTCTACTCTTAAAACTATACTAATGCTATGCTATATTATTTCATTCATTTCCCCTCCAATATGAGCTAGAAGACTTCAGAAATGGGCCTCCAAAGCCCCCAAATCACGAGTCACGTGCCTTTTGGTGGACGAAATTGTGATCCTCAAAGTTGGTCTCTTTGTATTCTTGTGAAATCAAAAATACCCCAAAGAGATCATGGTGTGATAAATTGGGATCTTAATAATCCCTGGTGTGATCATAACTCTGTTCAACTTAACCAGCAAGTGTACTGGGTCATCCAAGTAATACCTTACGTGAGTAAGGGTCGATCCCACAGAGATTGTTGGTATGAAGCAAGCTATGGTCACCTTGTAAATCTCAGTTAGGCAAATTAAATAGTTTGGGTTTCGAAAATTAATAATAAATGGAAAATAAAAAGGGATAGAAATACTTATGAAAATCAATAGTGGGAATTTCAGATAAGTGTATGGAGATGCTGTGCTCCTCTAGAATCTCTACTTTCCTATTACAGTCATCCAATCCTTCCTACTCCTTTCCATGGCAAGCTACATCCCATCCTCTCAGTGAAAACGTTCCTATGCTCTGTCACAACACGGCTAATCATCTGTCGGTTCTCAATCGGGTTGGAATAGAATCCCTTGATTCTTTTGCGCTTGTCATCACGCCCAGCCTTCAGGAGTTTGAAGCTCGTCACAGTCATTCAATCCCAGAATCCTACTCAGAATACCATAGACAAGGTTTAGACTTTCCGGATCCTCATGAATGCCGCCATCTATCTAGCTTATACCACGAAGATTCTGTTGGAGAATCTAAGAGATATGCGCCCGGTCTAGAATAGAACGAAAGTGGTTGTCAATCACGCGTGTTCATAGGTGAGAATGATGATGAGTGTCACGGATCATCACATTTATCAAAGTTAAGTATAACGTATATCTTGGAATAAGAATAGAAGAGAATTGAATAGAAAGTAATAATAATTGTATTGAAACTTGAGGTACAGCAGAGCTCCACACCCTTAATCTATGGGGTGCAGAAACTCCACTGTTGAAAATACATAAGTTAAAGGTTCAGGCATGGCCGAATGGCCAGCCCCCTGAGTCGTGATCAATAGTCTCCTAAGATGAAGAATAAAACAAAACTGAGACCAAAGATGAGACGTGGTCAAAAGACGACTAATACACTAGTAAAAAGTCTTATTTATACTAAACTAGCTACTAGGGTTTACATGAGTAAGTAATTGATGCATAAATCCACTTCCGGGGCCCACTTGGTGTATGCTTGGGCTGAGCTTGATCTATCCACGAGCTGAGGCTTTTCTTGGAGTTGAACTCCAAGTTATAACGTGTTTTGGGCGTTCAACTCCGGATCATGACGTTTTTCTAGCGTTTAACTCCAGACAGCAGCATGTACTTGGCGTTCAACGCCGAGTTACGTCGTCAATTTCCGAATAAAGTATGGACTATTATATATTGCTGGAAAGCTCTGGATGTCTACTTTCCAACGCCGTTGAGAGAGCGCCAATTGGAGTTCTGTAGCTCCAGAAAATCCATTTCGAGTGTAGGGAGGTCAGATTCCAACAGCATCAGCAGTCCTTTTGTCAGCCTTTCTCAGAGTTTTGCTCAAATCCCTCAATTTCAGCCAGAAATTACCTGAAATCATAGAAAAACACACAAACTCATAGTAAAGTCCAGAAATGTGAATTTAACATAAAAACTAATAAAAACATCCCTAAAAGTAGCTTAAACTTACTAAAAACTACCTAAAAACAATGCCAAAAAGTGTATAAATTATCCGCTCATCACCTTTCTAATGAAGTCATGCGTGGTCACCTGTGCGGATGCATAGGCGTGTGCGTCCGCACACTCTACGAAAATTCCCTCCTATGCGTACACACGAGTATCTGTGCGCACGCACACTAGGTGATGCTTGGCGGGACACGCGACACGCTCGAATTGATCCACGCGCTCTGCTTGGGCTCCTATGCGGACGCACAAGAGGCTGTGGGCACGCACACGTCTCTGAGCTCACCTCCTTTGATTCTTCATGTTTTCTCCACTTTGCAAGCTCTTCTTCCATTTTCTCCAACCCATTCCTACCTTATACAACTGAAATCACTCACAAACACATCAAGACTTCGAATGGAAGGCAAATGGAATAAAAATAGATCAAACGAAGCACAAAAGAGCATATTTTAGTAATCAAGCACAATTTGGGAGGAAAGTTCAGAAGCATGCTATTCAAGGGGATAAGTGCAAGTTTATGTGATGAAATCCATTAAATTCTAACCAAAAATCATCATCAAATATGGATTCATCAAGGGATCTCTAAGTCATCTCGCAAAAGATACCTCAAAGAGGTATATCATGTCGGAGAAGGGGATAGGTCACCCAAACCTCCCTACTATTACCTTTACCCAAGAAGACGCAATAGGCATCATCACGGGGCATGATGATTCCATGGTCATTACCATCATATTCACCAACGCTAATCTCCACCGAACGTTGGTAGACCAAGGGAGCTCCGCAGATATCTTGTTCAAATTCGCTTTCGACAAACTCGGCCTGCAGGATAAAGAGCTCAGAGCATATCTGAATAGCTTGTTCGGCCTCGGAAACATCCCAATTCAACCGTTAGGATACATCTCACTGTATACAACCTTTGGAAAAGGATCTCGGTCAAGGACACTGAACATAGACTATAACGTAGTCAACGTGAGCTCAGCTTATAACGCCCTTATAGGTCGGACAACGCTGAATCAGCTCGTCACAGTAGTTTCCACTCCGTATCTGTGCATGAAGTTCCCAACTTCAGAAGGGATTGCCATGATAAAAAGAGACCAAAAGCTTGCACAGCACTGTTACAATGAAAGTCTGAACCTTAAAGGCAACCCCAGAGGAGAGGAAATCAACACTATTAAACTCGGGGGAGTTCGAGTTTGCGAAGAACTTCGTCTGCAACATGAAAGTGAGACTGAAGAAGTCCAGATCGGGGATGCTCAGGATAAAACAACAAATATAGGCACAACCTTGAAAGGAGACTTAAAAGGGCCACTGATACGGTTACTAAAGGATAATGCCGATCTCTTTGCATGGAAGGCCGCAGACATGCCCGGTATAGATCCCAAACTAATGTGCCACAAACTGGCGGTATATCCTGGATCTCAGCCCGTACAACAAAAGCGCAAGAAGCTTGGTCCAGAAACGTCCCAAGCTATGGAAGAGCAGGTGAAAGCCTTGCTATAGGCAGGGTTCATAAGGGAGGTCAAGAACCCATTATGGATAGCCAACGTTGTCTTGGTAAAAAAGTCAAATGCCAAGTGGAGAATGTGTACCGACTACACCGACCTGGCTCGCCCAAAAAATTCCTACCCGCTCCCAAATATAGACACTCTAGTGGACGCCTCTTCCGGAAACAAGTACCTCTCCTTCATGGATGCTTATTCGGGATACAACCAAATCCCAAAGTACCCGCCCGACAAAGAAAAGACCTTGTTCTTAACCCCAAAGGCAAATTATTGCTACATAGTCATGTCGTTTGGACTAAAAGACGCAGGAGCTACATACCAAAGATTGATGAACAAAGTCTTTGCCCACCACATCGAAAAGCTAATGGAGGTTTATGTAGACGACATGCTGGTAAAAACACAATGTATGGAATGGTTGTTATCCGACCTCACCAAAGTGTTCGACACCATAAGAACGCATGGAATGCAACTTAATCCCGCGAAGTGCACCTTCACAGTAGAAGCTGGCAAATTCTCTGTCTTCATGCTCACCTAAAGTGTAATCGAGAAGAACCCAGATAAATGCCAGGCTATACTCCACATGAAAAGTCTGACCTGCGACAAAGAGGTGCAACAGCTCAACGGAAGACTAGCAGCCCTGTCCAGATTTCTAGCCGGATCAGCCATAAGATCCCTTCCCTTGTACGTAACATTAAGGAAGGGAAAGAGGTTTGAATGGACAACGGAATGCGAATAAGCTTTCCAAAATTTCAAAAAATTCTTGGGGCAACCACCCATTCTCACCCGACCAAGGAAAAGTGAAGAACTCATATTATACCTCGCAGTGGGAAGTCGAGCAATAGCCTCAGCACTAGTCAGAGAAGATGAAAGTGGGCAACAAGCCATCTACTTCATCAGCAAGGCTTTACAAGGGGCTGAATTAAACTACCAAAAAACAGAAAAGTTTGCTTACGCCCTCATACTCACTTTCCGACGACTCCGACCATACTTTCAAGCTCACACTATCCGTGTTCGGACTAACCAGCCCATAAAAGGCATTCTACAAAAAACTGACCTGGATGGAAGAATACTACAATAGGCAGACGAGTTATCAGAATTCAACCTCAAATATGAAGCTCGGACAGCTTTCAAGTCACAGTATCTGGCCAACTTCATTGCCGAATACACTCGGGAACTCCTACAAAATGGAATCTCTACATGGACGGCTCTTCAAACAAAATGGGAGTGGCACAGGTGTAATTATCGAAAGTGAGTAGAGAACCCAAATCGAGCTATCACTAAAGTTTGAATTCCTTACTTCAAATAATCAGGTCGAATATGAGGCACTATTGCCCGGTTTGAGGCTGGCTATAGAGATAGGAGTTCAAAAGCTTACTATCTTTAGCGATTCACAAGTAGTTACCTCACAAATAGAAGGCAGCTTCCAAGCTAAGGATCCCACCATGAAGAAATATCTGGACAAGACCAAAGAATAGCTCAGACAGTTTGGGGGATATGAGGTCCGACATATACCTCGGGAACAGAATGCCCAGCTGATACACTTTCAAAACTAGCCAGCACCAAACCAGGGGGCAATAATAGAAGCCTCATCTGAGAAACACCGCAAAGTCCATCGATCTCAGAGGAAGAAAAGGTCCTAACCATATCAGGTTAGGATCAAGAATGGATGACACCCATAATTAACTACCTCAAGTCTGAGGCACTTCCCACAGATAAAAAGAAGGCAAAAGGTTAGTACGAGAAGCCCAGTTCTACACCATAGTGGGCAACATCCTATATAGGAGAGGGATTTCAACACCCCTCCTAAAATGTGTGCTGACCTCCAACACAAATGATGTTTTGGAAGAAGTACACAGTGCTATGTGTGGCAATCATCTCGGGGCACGAGCTCTTTCCAAAACGTTACTCCGAGCTGGATTCTTCTGGCCAACCTTGCAAAGAGAAGCGGCCGAATTCGTCAAAATATGCCCACCATGTCAGAAGCATGCTAACTTCTATATTGCCCCACCAGTGGAGCTCATCAGTGTTACATCGCCCTGTCCATTCGCAAAGTGGGGGCTCGACCTCCTTGGACCTTTCCCCCAGGGACCAGGACAAGTCAAGTTCCTCATTGTAGGAATAGACTATTTCACAAAATCAGGCAGAACCCTTAGCTACTGCTACCACCTAAAGAAGTCAGAAATTTCTATATAGAAACATTATCACAAGGTTTGGGGTTACTTATTCCATTACCACAGATAACGGCACTCAATTTACCGAAACGGGTTTCAGGAACGTGGTAGCTGACCTAAAACATAAAGCACCAATTCACATCCGTAGAACACCCACAAGCCAATGGACAGGAAGAAGCTGCCAACAAAGTCATACTGGCTGGGTTAAAATGGAGACTACAGGACGCAAAGGGAGCTTGGGCTGAAGAGTTCCCACAAGTCTTATGGGCATATCGGACAACCCCACATTAAACCACAGAAGAATCACCCTTCTGACTTGCTTATGGAATGGAGGCAATGATTCCAGTGGAAATAGAAGAAGGGTCTCCCAGAAAGATCCTCTACAATCAAGAGGCCAAATCCCAAATTTAAAAGGAGGAGCTCGACCTACGTCCAGAAGTTCGAGAAAGAGCTCGGATTAGAGAGGAATCACTAAAGCGTCGAATGGCCTTAAGATATAATCAGAAGGTAGTCCAACAAAGCTTCGCCACCAACGATCTCGTCTTAATCTGAAACGACATCAGAGCAGGTCGATCAGGAAAAGGGAAGCTAGCAGCTAACTGGAAAGGACCTTATCGAGTAGTAGAAGTATTGGGAAAATGTTACTACAATGGCTCCGACCTCGAGGGGCGAGAGCTGCCAAGGTCATGGCATGCCTGTAACCTAAGAAGTTACTATAGTTAGAAAGTAATAAAAGGTCAAGGTGCACTCTTTTTCTTGAAAAGGTTTTTTAATGAGGCGCCAGGCCAAGATCTACAAAATTGCTCGACTTAGAAGGGTAAGCACTCATATGTATATACTCCTGTTTATATATTCTATTTTCTATTTGAATAAAGTTTTCAAATTCCCTAAAAAGTTTCCTACCAAGACGCATTAATCTAAGCTCATAAAACGCAAAAATTCATCGCCCGATTACAAAAAGGTCGGCAAGGTGAAAACCAAATTCATCATCCGATTACAAAGAGGTCGGCAAGGTGAACACCAAATTCATCTCCCGATTACAAAAAGGTCGGCAAGGTGAAAGCGATAAAAGCAGATTAATGCAAGAAGTTATAAAAAGTAACCATAGAAAGTGACCTGACGAGGTCTGACTAAAATGGATTACTAAAAATAACTTAAGAAGGCCCGACAGAGAAGTCAGACCAGTGAAAGGATCACTAAAAAGGGACAAAGACATCTCGCAAAAGCCAAAGAAAGGCCAAGAATGCTTTGCTGAAGGGTACGAAGTCATGAAAAAGACGCTACTTAAAAAGCAAACGCACAAAGCGAAATGGAGCTAAAAAGTCATCCAAACAAACTACAAAGAAAAGGTTCTCTTTGGAACACTACCTAAAAAGTTGTTGGAACATGACTAAAAAGCTCCCCCGCAAAGGAGCAACTTAAAAGAGCAACCCCGCAAAGCAAGCACGACGTCGAGAAAAGCCCAAAAAGGTTGAAAGCAACTTAAAGCTCAAACGTGCTCAGCCAAAAGGGAACAACTCCATTCAACAAAGGAATGACCTTTGAGCAGGGCTACAAAGAAGTCATTCGAACTAACAAAAAAAGGTTCTACAGAACATTAGAAAGTTGTCAAATGAATCACTAAAAAGCTCAAACGCCAAGCCGCAAAGGATAATGTCTGCCAAAAGCAAAGGGTTAGCAAGTACTAACTTAAAGCAAGGTGAGACCCCCAAAGGAAAGAGTGGAAAACTCACCCAAAGGAGGTCAGACTGGGAAATACTTAAATTCAAAGGGTTGTAGAAAAGTAAAGCCCAAACGTTTAGCAAAATCCAGCTATCATAATAAAACATTAAAGACTCAAAAAGGCCACCTAAAAGGCAGCCTCAGAGTTTAAAATGTTTGGTTTTTGCAAAATAAAGTTGCCAGGAAGCAACCAAATGTCGAGAAGGTCAACTACATAAAAAGTTACAAAAAACTAGTTCAAAAGTCCACAAGTCAGACTATAATATAAGTGCAGAAAAGTTACAAAGCATTCAAATTTTCCCCAGTAGAAGTGGTGCACGAAATTGTGATCTCAATGGCACCAACAACTTGGTACGCACAATTGTAATCTCAACTCTTTTTCACAACTTCGCACAACTAACCAGCAAGTGCACTGGCTCGTCCATGTAAGTAAGGGTCGATCCTACGGAGATTGTCGACTTGAAGTAGGCTATGGTCATCTTGTAAATCTCAGTCAGGCGTATTCAAATGGTTATGGAGTTTTGATAATTAAAAGATAAATAAACATAAAATAAAGATAGAGATACATATGTAATTCATTGGTGAAAATTTCAGATAAGCGTATGGAAATGCGTTATTCCTTCTGAATCTCCGCTTTCCTACTGTCTTCATTCAATCATTCATACTCCTTTCCATGGCAAGCTGTATGTAGGGGGATCACCATTGTCAATGGCTACCGTCCATCCTCTTAGTGAAAATGGTCCAGCTATGGGTTACGTAGGGCTAATCATCTGTCGGTTCTTGATCGTGTAGGAATAGGATTTAATATCCTTTTGTGTCTGTCACCACGCCCTACAGTCGCGAGTTTGAAGCTCGTCATAACCATCCCATCCCAGATCCTACTCGGAATACCACAGACAAGATTTAGACTTTCTGGATCTCATGAATGCTGCCAATTGCTTCTAGCTTATACCACGAATACTCTAATCTCACGGAATGGAAGGCTCTATTGTTAGGAGAGGCAACCATGCATCATGGACCAGGAATCCAAGAGATACACACTCTAGCTTTTGCAGGTAGAACAGAAGTGTTTGTCACGCACGCGTTCATGAGTGAGAATGGTGATGAGTGTCAGGGATCATCACATTCATCAGGTTGAAGTGCGAGTGAACATCTTAGAATAAGAATAAGCTTGAATTGAATAGAATAGCAATAGTACTTTTCATTAATACTCGAGGTAGAGCAGAGCTCCACACCTTAATCTATGGTGTGTAGAAACTCCACCGTTGAAAATAAATAAGAACAAGGTCTAGGCATGGCTGAATGGCCAGCCTCCCCAAATAGCATATGAATTCAAAAATAGGGAAAACGATCCCTAGTACAATAGTAAAAAGTTCTATTTATACTAAACTAGTTACTAGGGTTACAGAAATAAGTAAATAATGCAGAAATCTACTTCCGGGCCCACTTGGTGTGTGCTTGGACTGAGCATTGAAGCGTTCACGTGTAGAGGCCTTCTTTGGAGTTAAACGCTAGTTTGTAACTTGCTTCTGGCATTTGACTCTAGCTTGCAACTTATTTCTGGCGTTTAATGCCAGAATAGGGCAGAAAGCTGGCGTTGAACGCCAGTTTGCATCATCTAAACTTGGACAAAGTATGGCCAATTATATATTGCTGGAGAGCCCTGGATGTCTACTTTCCAACGCAATTAAGAGCGCGCCATTTGGATTTTGATAGCTCCAAAAACTCCATTTTGAGTGCAAAGAGGTCAGAATCCAACAACAACAGCAGTCCTTTGTCAGCCTCTGAATTAGATTTATGCTCAGGTCCCTCTATTTCAGCCAGAAAATGCCTGAAATCATAGAAAAACACACAAACTCATAATAAAGTCCAGAAATGTGAATTTTGCTTAAAAACTAATAAAAATATACTAAAAACTAACTAAATCATACTAAAAACTATGTAAAAATAATGCCAAAAAGTGTATAAATTATCCGCTCATCACAACACCAAACTTAAATTGTTTTTTGTCCCCAAGCAACTGAAATCAAATAGGATAAAAAGAAGAGAATATACAGTGAATCTCACAATATCAATGAAACTTAGTCCCAATTAGATGAGCGAGGCTTGTAGCTTTTTGCTTATGAACAATTTTGGCATCTCACTTTTTCCTTTGAAGTTCAGAATGATTGGCATCTATAGGAACTCAGAATTTTAGATAGTGTTATTGATTCTCCTAGTTCAGTATGTTGATTCTTGAACACAGCTACTTTATGAGTCTTGGCCATGGCCCTAAGCACTTTGTTTTCCAGTATTACCACCGGATACATAAATGCCACAGACACATAACTAGGTGAACCTTTTCAGATTTTGACTTAGCTTTGCTAAAGTCCCCAATTAGAGGTGTCCAGAGCTTTTAAGTACACTCTTTTTCCGTTGGATCACGACTTTAACCACTCAGTCTCAAGCTTTTCACTTGGACCTTCATGCCACAAGCACATGGTTAGGGACAGCTTGATTTAGCCGCTTAGGCCTGGATTTTATTTCCTTGGGCCCTCCTATCCATTAATGCTCAAAGCCTCCATTTTACCCTTGCCTTTTGGTTTAAAGGGCTATTGGCTTTTTTTGCTTGCTTTTTCTTTTTCTTTCTTTTAATTTTCTCTTTTTTTTCGCCACTTTCTTTTTTTTCGCAAGCTTTCTTATTCACTGCTTTTTCTTGCTTCAAGAATCAATTTCATGATTTTTCAAATTATCAAAAACATTTCTCTTTTTTCATCATTCTTTCAAGAGCCAACAATTTTAACATTCATAAACAGCAAGATAAAAAATATGCATTGTTCAAGCATTCATTTAGAAAACAAAAGTATTGGCACCACATCAAAATAATTAAACTAATTTTAAGATAAAATTTGAAATCCAAGTACTTCTTGTTCTTTTGTAATTAGGCACATTTTTTTAAGAGAGGTGAAGGATTCATGGAATTATTCATAGCTTTAAGACATAGATACTAGACACTAATGATCCTGTAGTGAAGACACAAACATAGACAAACATAAAGCTCAATACCGAAAACAGAAAAATAAATAGATAAGGAGATTAAGGAATGAGTCCACCTTAATGAGGGTCGCCTCTTCCTCTTGAAGAACCAATGGTGCTCTGAGCTCCTCTATGATGGAGTGCTCTTGGTGCTCCACCCTTAGTTGGTCCATATTATAACTCAAGCCTTCCAAAGAGGTGTTGAGTTACTCCTAATAGTTGTGTGGAGGAAATTGCATCCCTTGAGGCATCTCAGGGATTTCTTGATGAGGATCTTCCTCATGCTCTTATTGAAGTCCATGAGTGGGCTCTCTTATTTGCTCCATCCTCTTTTTAGTGATGGGTTTGTCCTCTTCAATGAGGATGTTGCCTTCTATGTCAATTCCAGCCAAGTTGCATAGGTGACAAATGAGATGAGAAAAGGCTAACCTTGCCAAGGTGGATGACTTGTCAAGCACCTTGTAGAGTTCTAAAGGTATGATCTCATGAACTTCCACTTCCTCCCCAATCATGATACTATGGATCATGATGGCCCAATCTACAGTCATTTCAAATTGGTTGCTAGTAGGAATGATGGAGCGTTGGACGAACTCCAACCATCCTCTAGCCACGGGCTTAAGGTCCGTCCTTCTAAATTGAACCGAATTGCCTCTTGAGTCTCTTTTCCATTGAGCTCCTTCCACACATATGTCCATGAGGACTTGGTCCAACCTTTGATAAAAGTTGACCCTTCTAGTGTATGGGCGTGCATTTTCTTGCATCATTGGCAAGTGGAGCGCCAACCTTACATTTTCTGGACTGAAATCTAAGTATTTCACCCAAACCATTGTAAGCCAATTCTTTGGATTCGGGTTCATACTTTGATCATGGTTCCTAGTGATCCATGCATTGGCATAGAACTCTTTAACCATTAAGATTTCGGCTTGTTGAATGGGGTTGGTAAGAACTTCCCAACCTCTTCTTCGGATTTCATGTCGGATATCCAGATACTCATTTTTCTTGAGCATGAAAGGGACCTCAGGGATCACCTTCTTCTTGGCCACAACTTCAGAGAAGTGGTCTTGATGGACCTTTGAGATGAATCTCTCCATCTCCCATGACTCAGAGGTAGAAGCTTTTACCTTCCATTTCCTCTTTCTAGAGGTTTCTCCGGCCTTAGGTGCCATAAATGGTTATGGAAAAACAAAAAGCAATGCTTTTACCACACCAAAATTAAAAGGTTTGCTCGTCCTTGAGCAAAAGAAGAAAGAAAGAAGGGGAAGAAGAAGAAAATGGAGGAGATGGAGGGTTATAGGTGGTTCGGCCAAGATGGGGGAAAGGTGTTTGTGTTGTGTGAATATGAAGGATTAGTGAGGGGTTTATATAGGGGTGAGGGGAGGGTTAGGTTTCGGTCATTAGGATTGGGTTTGGGAGGGAAAAGTGTTTTGAATTTGAAAGGTGAGGTATGTGGGGTTTTTGGAGAAGAGATATGGAGGTGATTGGTGACGAGGTGATAGGGAAGAGTGAATGAGTTGATTGGTGAGGGGTATTTGGGGAAGAGTGTTGTGGGAGGGTAGGTGGGGATCCTGTGGGTCCAGAGATCCTGAGGGGTCAAGGATTTATCATCCCTGCTCCTATTAGGCGTGTAAACGCCCTTACAGTGCAATCCTGGCATTTAACGCCAGATTGCTACTTGTTTTTGGCATTAAACGCCAGCTTTTATTCCTTTCCTGGTGTTAAACACCAAGCTATAACTTATTTCTGGCATTTAATGCCAGTTTGTTGCTTCTTTCTGGCGTTTAACGCCAGACTGGTGCTTCTTTCTGGCGTTTAACGCCCAGAATGGTGCTAGACTGGGCATTAAACGCCCATTCTACTACCCTTACTGGCGTTTAAACGCCAGTAATTTTCTCCTCCAGGGTGTGTTATTTTTAATGCTGTTTTTTATTTTTCTTTAATTTTTGCAGTTATTTTTGTGACTCCACATGATCATCAACCTAAAAAAAAAGAAAATAACATAGAAAAATAAAATCGGGTTGCCTCCCAATAAGCGCTTCTTTAATTTCAATAGCTTGACATTGAGCTCTCATGGAGCTTCACAGATGTTCAGAGCATTGTTGAGGCCTCCCAACACCAAACTTAGAGTTTGGATGTGGGGGGTTCAACTCCAAACTCAGAGTTTAGTTGTGGCCTCCCAACACCAAACTTAGAGTTTGACTGTAGGGGCTTTGTTTGACTCTGCACTGAGAGAAGCTTTTCTTGCTTCCTCTCCATGGTTACAGAGGGAGATCCTTGAGTTTTAAACACAAGGTAGTCCTCATTCAATTGAAGGATCAACTCTTCTCTGTCCACATCAATCACAACTTTTGCTGTGGCCAGGAAGGGTCTTCCAAGGATGATAGATTCATCCTCATCCTTCCCAGTGTCTAGGATTATGAAATCAGCAGAGATGTAAAGGCCTTTGACCTTTACTAGCACGTCCTCTACCTGTCCATAAGCCTTTTTCATAGATTTGTCTGCCATCTCTAATGAGAATTTGGCAGCCTGTACCTCAAAGATTCCCAGTTTCTCCATTACAGAGAGTGGCATTAAGTTTATGCCTGACCCCAGGTCACACAGAGCCTTCTCAAAGGTCATAGTGCCTATGGTATAGGGAAATAAGAATTTACCAGGATCCTGTTTATTTTGTGGTAATGTCTGCCTAACCAAGTCATTCAGTTCATTGGTGAGCAAGGGGGATTCATCCACCCAAGTTTCATTACCAAATAACGTGGCATTCAGCTTCATGATTGCTCCAAGGTACTTAGCAACTTGCTCTTCATTAATATCTTCATCCTCTTCAGAGGAGGAATAGTCATCAGAGCTCATGAATGGCAGAAGTAGGTTCAATGGAATCTCTGTGGTCTCTAGATGAGCCTCAGATTCCTTAGGTTCCTCAACTGGGAACTCCTTTTTGTCCAGAGGACGTCCCATGAGGTCTTTCTCACTGGGATTCACGTCCTCCTCCTCCTCTCTAGGTTCAGCCACACCAAGTAAGATTATAAGCTTCTTCTTCAGAAGATGCTTCTTTAGTACTGTTGGATGCATTTTGTAATCCATTCAGACTCTGAGAAATCATATTGACTTGCTGAGTCAACATTTTATTCTGAGCCAATATGGCATTCAGAGCATCAATTTCAAGAACTCTCTTCCTCTGGGGCATCCTATTACTCATAGGATTCCTTTCAGAGGTGTACATGAACTGGTTATTTGCAACCATTTCAATGAGTTCCTGAGCTTCTGCAGGCGTTTTCTTTAGGTGAATAGATCCATCTGCAGAATGGTCCAATGACATTTTAGACAATTCAGACAGGCCATCATAGAATATATCCAAGATGGTCCATTCTGAGAGCATGTCAGAAGGACACTTTTTGGTCAATTACTTGTATCTCTCCCAAGCTTCATAGAGGGATTCACCTTCTTTCTATCTGAAGGTTTGAACATCCACTCTAAGCTTGCTCAACTTTTGAGGAGGAAAGAACTTGGCTAAGAAAGCCATGACCAGCTTATCCCAAGAGTTCAGCCTATCTTTAGGTTGAGAGTCCAACCATGTTCTAGCTTTGTCTCTTACAGCAAAAGGGAAAAGCATAAGCTTATAGACCTCAGGATTAACTTCATTGATCTTAACAGTATCACAGATCTGCAAGAATTTAGTTAAGAACTGAAAAGGATCTTTTAATGGAAGTCCATGAAACTTACAATTCTATGCATCAGAGAAACTAATTGAGGCTTTAGCTCAAAATTGTTTGCTCCAATGGCAGGGATTGCGATGCTTCTTCCATGGAAGTTGGAATTTGGTGCAGTAAAGTCACCAAGCATCTTCCTTTCATTGTTGTTGGGTTCGGCCATGTCTCTTTCTTTTTCGATATTCTCTGTAAGGTTTTATCTGAAATGTTGTGCTTTAGCTTCTCTAAGCTTCTTCTTCAGAGTCCTTTTAGGTTTAGGATCTGCTTCAACAAGAATGTCCTTGTCCTTGCTCCTACTCATTTGAAAAAGAAGAGAACAGAAAAGAAGAGGAATCCTCTATGTCACAGTATAGAGATTTCTTTATGTGAGTAGATGAAAAGAATAGAAGAAGGAGGAGAGAAAAATTCAAACACAGATGGGAAGAGAGGGTTCGAATTTTAGGATGAAGAGAAGTGTTAGTAAATGAATAAATAAATAGAAAGAGATGAGAGAGAGATAAGAAAATTCAAATTTTAATTAAGAAAAAGGAAAAATATTTTTGTTTTTATTTTAATTATTAGTTAAAATTCAAAAATTAAAAAAAGGGAATAAAATTAAAATTTAAAACAACTAGTTAAATAAAAATATTTTTGAAATAGAGGAAGGTGATTTTCAAAAATTAGAGAGAGAAAAGTAGTTAGGTGGTTTTGAAAAAGATCAGAAACAAACAAAAAGTCAATTAGTTAGTTGAAAAAGATTTGAAAATCAATTTTGAAAAGATAAAAAGTTAGAAAAAATTTTGAAATTGATTTTGAAAAAAGATATGATTTGAAAAAGATATGTTTGAAAAGATATGATTGAAAAGATATGATTAGAAAGATTTGATTGAAATTTATTTTGAAAAGATTTAATTTTTAAAATCAGAATTAATGACTTGACTCACAAGAATTCAAAGGATATGATTCTAGAATTTAAAGATTGAACCTTTCTTAACAAGAAAGTAACAAACTTGAAATTTTTGAATCAAAACATTAATTGTTAGATTTAATTTTGAAAATAAAAGAAAAAGTTAAAAAAATTTTTGAAAATTAATTTTAAATAATTTTCGAAAATAATAAAAGAAAAAAGAAAAGATTTAATTTTCAAAAAGATTTTGAAAAGATAGGATTTTTGAAATTGAAATCTTGACTTTACTAATAAGAAACAACTACTTTTAAAATTTTTTTACTAAGTCAACCCAAAGATTTCGAAATTTATGAGTGAAATAAGAAAAAGATATTTTTTTATTTTTGAATTTTTAATGAGGAGAGATAAAAACACAAAAATGACTAAAACATAAAAAGTATGGATCAAAACACATGATGCATGCAAGAACACTTTGAATGTCAAGATGAACACCAAGAACACTTTGAAGATCATGATGAACATCAAGACTTATTTTTGAAAAATTTTCAAGAAAAGAAAAACATGCAAGACACCAAACTTAGATATTTTTCATGTTTAGACACTAACAAACTAAAAATGCATATGAAAAACAAGAAAAGACATAAAACAAGAAAAATTAAAGATCAAACAAAGAAAATCCTCAAGAACAACTTGAAGATTATAAAGAACACATGCATGAATTTTTCAAAAATTTTTAGAAAATTAAAAAGATGCAATTGACACCAAACTTAAAAATTGACACTAACTCAAACAAGAAACACAAAATATATTTTTTGGTTTTTTATGATTTTATTAATTTTTTTGGATTTTTCGAAAATATCTTTTCAGAAAAGCAAAAACAAATAAAAAAAATTTTGAAAAATTTTTGAAAACTTTTTGAAAATAAAATAAAGGTTGAAACAAAAAGAAAATTACCTAATCTGAGCAAAAAGATGAACCGTCAGTTGTCCAAACTCGAACAATACCCGGCAATGGCGCCAAAAACTTGGTGCATGAAATTGTGATCTCAATGGCACCAACAACTTGGTACGCACAATTGTAATCTCAACTCTTTTTCACAAATTTGCACAACTAACCAGCAAGTGCACTGGGTCGTCCAAGTAATAAACCTTACGTGAGTAAGGGTCGATCCCATGGAGATTGTCGGCTTGAAGCAGGCTATGATCATCTTGTAAATCTGAGTCAGGCAGATTCAAATGGTTATGGAGTTTTGATAATTAAAAGATAAATAAACATAAAATAAAGATATAGATACTTATATAATTCATTGGTGGGAATTTCAGATAAGCGTGTGGAGATGCGTTATTCCTTCTGAATCTCTGCTTTCCTACTGTCTTCATTCAATCATTCATACTCCTTTCCATGGAAAGCTATATGCAGGGGGATCACCGTTGTCAATGGCTACCGTCCATCCTCTCAGTGAAAATGGTCTAGCTATGGGTTACGTAGGACTAATCATCTGTCAGTTCTCAATCGTGTAGGAATAGGATTTACTATCCTTTTGCGTCTGTCACCACGCCCTACAGTCGCGAGTTTGAAGCTTGTCACATCCATCCCATCCCAGATCCTACACGGAATACCACAGACAAGGTTTAGACTTTCCAGATCTCAAGAATGCTGCCAATTGATTATAGCTTATACCACGAAGACTCTGATCTCACGGAATGGAAGGCTCTATTGTCAAGAGAGGCAACCATGCCTCGTGGACCAGGAATCCAAGAGATACACACTCTAGCTTTCACAGGTAGGACGGAAGTGTTTGTCAGGCACACGTTCATGAGTGAGAA
The DNA here is from genome assembly GCF_003086295.3 of Arachis hypogaea. Taxonomy (NCBI): domain Eukaryota; kingdom Viridiplantae; phylum Streptophyta; class Magnoliopsida; order Fabales; family Fabaceae; genus Arachis; species Arachis hypogaea. The sequence goes on along the minus strand of NC_092045.1, from coordinate 35,062,735 downwards.
TGGTGATGAGTGTCATGGATCATCACATTCATCAGGTTGAAGTGCGAGTGAACATCTTAAAATAAGAATAAGCTTGAATTGAATAGAAGAACAATAATACTTTGCATTAATACTCGAGGAACAGCAGAGCTCCACACCTTAATCTATAGTGTGTAGAAACTCCACTGTTGAAAATATATAAGAACAAGGTCTAGGCATGGCCAAATGGCCAGCCTCCCCAAATGGCATATGAATTTGAAAATAGGGAAAAAGACCCCTAGTACAATAGTAAAAAGTTCTATTTATACTAAACTAGTTACTAGGGTTACATAAATAAGTAAATGATGCAGAAATCCACTTCTGGACCCACTTAGTGTGTGCTTGGGCCGAGCATTGAAGCTTTCACATGTAGAGGCCTTCTTTGGAGTTAAATGCCAGTTTGTAACTTGTTTCTGGCATTTGACTCTAGCTTGCAACTTGTTTCTGGCGTTTAACGCCAGAATAAGGCAGAAAGCTGGCGTTGAACGCCAGTTTACGTCGTCTAAGCTCGAGCAAAGTATAGACTATTATATATTTCTGGAAAGCCCTGGATGTCTACTTTCCAACGCTATTAAGAGTGCGCCATTTGGATTTCTGTAGCTCCAAAAACTCCATTTCGAGTGCAGGGAGGTCAAAATCCATCAGCATCAGTAGTCCTTTGTCAGCCTCTGAATCAGATTTATGCTCAGGTCCCTCAATTTCAGCCAGAAAATACCTAAAATCTTAGAAAAACATACAAACTCATATTAAAATCTAGAAATGTGAATTTTGCTTAAAAACTAAAAAAATATACAAAAAACTAACTAAATCATACTAAAAACTATGTAAAAACAATGCCAAAAAGCATATAAATTATCCGCTCATCAAGAAGCATCCTGGGCTGAAGGAAGAGGAATGGTCGATATTGGGACATCATCAACAATTCCATCTGGCCGGCTTAGAATCTGCACATTGGGCTCGGGCTATGAACGGTTGACCTCTGAAGGGACCGAGGAGGCTGAAGCTGTTGAAGCTTTCCTTGGTGGTACAAGAGGATGACCCTCATCTTCATCGTCTGGGGCAGGAACAATCTTGCCGTCCTCCACTACATTATCTAGACTAAATAGAGTCAGGTCGTGCCCATGGGCAAGAACCCGGACCTGGGCCTTCAAGTTCCCATAAGCATCGGTCACACTGTCCACCATGTGACCGTGGAGCTCGGCATAATCAGCCTGGGCAGACTGAATCCTCTCCCTAGCCTCCAACAACTCGCCATAAGTGTGAGTATAGCTCTCCTTATATTTTTTCGCCGCCTCCTCAGCCAGGTTTGCAGCAGCCTCAGCAGCAGTTGCTCGGAACTTCTCCTTCTCAACATCCAACTCCAACTTAATCACCTTAGCATCCAACTCGTCCTTCAACGCCTTGATCCTATTATACTCAGATTTAGCATCTTCCATGAAGGCTTTAGTAGCACAAACTGGGCATTCTCGGACAACTCGAGATAAGGCTACAACAAGGTTGGCCATCGGCATACTATTGCTTGTTATAAAATCAAGATGGTGAAAAATGGACACATCATCGGTGGAAACCGGGCCGTGTGGAGCAATTAACTCCGTGGCAAAGGCCACATCGTCGAACTCTTTATCATCTAGGTTATAAGTAACTATGGTCTTTTGCTTTTTTGGAGGGGGACCAGCAGCAGTAGGAGAGAAGGCAGCACCGGAAGTCGGCTAAAGAGGGTCAGAAGGAATCACACGGACATGAGGAGTGATGATAAGTCATCTTAGCCTAGTTTCAATAGTCTTTTTCTTTATTTTCATTAGGTTTTATGCACTTCCTTGCATTCTAAGTAAGTGATTTGGAATGAAAATGCATGACTTCTTTAAATCAAACAACCACCATTTAATTCATACTAAATCATGAGGTTTGGGCTAAAATTAATTGATTTTTAATGATTTGTACACCTTGTGAATTTGGTGATACTTTGATTGGTTGTTTTGATTTCTTATAGGTGAAGAAAAGAAGAAAAGAAGAAAGCGTGGCACATGAAACGAGCACAACAAAAAAGTTCCAAGGAAGCAATGTTTCAATGCTCTGCTCACTTTGTGAGCTGAGCATAATTTGAAACCAAGAAACAGGGAAAGGAAAAACAATGCTCAGCTCACCAAGTGAGCATTATCGGGCATTCATCAAAAGAAATTCAAGGAAATTATTTTTCAAATGCCTTCTCCAAGAGTCGAACCAAGAACCAAGGGGGAGTGGGGATGCGCTACTCACAAGGAAAATAAGCCAAGAATTAGCCAAAAGCATCCTCCAAGGTTCGAACTAAGCACCTCAAGGAAGAGAGGAGAGAGAAGCGCTACTTCCTTCACAAGGAAAAATCCAGCGCATGCTTCCCTCAAGTTTCGAACCAAGGACCCCTCTTTGAAGGAGCCAATGCTCAGGCAGAGCGCTACTCATGGTGCACCACATACAAACATGACATGGCCAGGAAGCAGGATGCGCGCAGGACGTGCGCACAAGGCCTCAATGCTCAGCTCAACTTATGAGCTGAGCATTCCCCTGATGCCTTCCATGCTACAAAAGGATCCACACACAAAGCCTCAATGCTCAGCTCAACATGTGAGCTAAGCATCCTCCTGGAACCAATTTCTTCATGGGCTGGAAAATCAATTAAAAATCCAATTAAATTCAAATCTTCACCAAATCAAAAGCCCATCCAAATTCCAAAATCCAAGAATGGAAGGTGTATAAATAGGAGCTAGTTTGATGTAATTAGAGACTTTGAGAATCATTTTTGAATTTTCCTGGAGAAACATCCATTTTCATTTTTGAACTTTTACTTTGGAATTTAGTTCTTAGAGAATTGGGAAGGAGAATTGATCTCTCTTTTTCCTTGTTCTTGCTTGAGCACTCTTTTTTTTTTATTTTGGATCTTGGGTGAAGAATTGAAGAACTTCTGTTTCAATCTCACCTGAGATCCCTTGCTTTAATTTTATGCATTATTGAATTTTAATTTCCATTCTCTGCTTCATCTTCTACTCTTTCTGCAATTTACTTTCCTTTAGTTCTTTTGCAATTGTTCTTGTTGGATCAAGGAAGGATTTGAGATCTAGACTTGTTTTCTAGTCTCTCTCACTCCTGAGATCTACAACCTCTTTTAATTTGCTGCAATTTAGCATCAGTCATTTTCTATTTTCATTCTACAAGCATTTTTATCTTTCTGTTTGAGATCTATTACACTTAAATTCATATTTAGTTCTTCTGCTGGTTGCAATTTATTTCTGTCTTGTTTAAATTCTGCAATTCCAATTCCCGATTCCTTTTATGATTCAAGCAATTTACATTTCTTGCACTCTAAGCTTCAGCCATTTACATTTCTTGCAATCTAAGTTTATGCAATTTCATTTACTTGTTCTTTAAGATTCAGCTTCTTTACTTTGATTGCTCTTTAATTTACTGCAATTGCCCTTCTCCCTTTACATTTCAAGCAATTTAGCTGCTGTCAATCACAAATCACACAACTCAACTTCTATTTACTTGACTAAATCAACCACTGAGCTAAAATTGCTCAATCATTTAATCCCTGTGGGATCGACCTCACTCCCGTGAGTTTTATTACTTGATGCGACCCGGTGCACTTGCCAGTGAGTTTTGTGTCAGATCGTTTTTCACACATCAAGTTTTTGGCACCGTTGCCGGGGACTGAAATAGATTGACAATGATTAAGTAAGGTGGTGGTCTAGATTAAGCACTTTTTTTTTGTTTCTCTTTATTTTTACTAAGCACATTAGCTGTTTGACACATTGTGTCACCTAACCATCTAACCACATTCTAGCACTAGAATATTCATGTTTCATTTGGTTTGTTTGTGATTTTTGCAAGTCATGGAGGCTGAGGTGCGTGAAGAGGGAGTGAGCAACAATGCCCAGCCTGCAAGAAGGGTGTTGGCCTCTTACACCATCCCCAATGCAAGAAACTACAGGAGTAGCATACTCACTCCTAACGTTCATGCAAATAATTTTGAGTTGAAGCCTTAACTTATCACTCTGGTGCAGAACAATTGCTCCTATGGAGGAAGTTCACTTGAAGATCCAAACCAACACTTATCCATCTTCCTCAGGATTTATGAAACTGTCAAAACAAGTGGTGTGCATCCAGACATCTACAAGCTACTGTTGTTTCCATTCTCTCTAAAAGATAAGGCCACTTAATGGCTAGAGACATTTTCCAAAGAAAGCATCAATAATTGGGAAGACTTAGTGAGCAAATTCCTAGCCAAGTTCTATCCTCCCCAAAGGATTATCAGACTCAAAACAGAGGTCCAAATGTTCACTCAGATGGATGGAGAGTCATTGTATGATGCATGGGAAAGATACAAAGCTTTACTCAGGAAGTGTCCACCAGAAATGTTCAAAGAATAGGATAAACTTCAAAACTTCTATGAAGGATTGACTCTGAAAGCTCAGGAAGCAGTAGACCATTCAGTAGGAGGTTCTTTACAATTAATGAAGACAGCAGAGGAAGCCTAAAACCTCATAGACATGGTGGCAAACAATCAATACTTCTATGGTCATCAAAGGCAACGCCAACCAACTCCCAAGAAAGATGTCTTGGAGCTTGAAGGTGTTGACACTCTTTTGGCACAAAATAAACAGATGCATCAACAATTTTAGCAACAAATGGAATTGATGGCCAAGAGAATTGAGCAACTTGCAGTAGTAAACACACAAGGCCAATCTCAAGTCTCACATGGATGGAATCAATCTAAAGAAGGTACTGAGACATTCAATTATGAGCAACAAGGCCATGAGCAGATGCAATACATGAATAACACCTCACGTTCACTCCAGCACAACTTCCATGGTGATGTACACAATCCATCCTGGAAGACTCATTCTAACTCGAGGTGGGGTGAGCACCAGAATGAAGGACAAAGGGACTTCAACTATAGTAGCATTAGCAACACAAACAACCAAAGCCATTCATCCAATAATACTAACCAGTTTAAAAACCCACAAAACACATACCACCAACCCCATAACAACTCACAAAACCACCATAATAACTTTTCCACATCCACATCCCACCCATAAAGTACCCCCACAATTAATTCAAACAACTTCCAACAACAACCATCTCATTTCACACAACCACAACCAAATCCAGACTCTCAAAGAATCTCAAGTCTAGAGAAAATGATGGAGAAAATCATGAAAAAAATCAAGAGATGGCAAGATAAGATCCGGAAGCTGCAAGGAAAGATCAGGCACTGGCATTCAAAAACCAAGAGGCCTCAATCAGAAACCTTGAGAGACACATGGGGCAAATGGCTAAGCAAATTTCAGAAATGGATGAGAAGAGAGCAAATGCCTTCCCCAATGTCACTGAAGAACACCCAAGGGACAAAGAAAAAGCCACAAAATGGGAGGAGTGCAAAGCAATCATAGTGGGAAGTGAGAAGACTATGAAGAAGGAAGCCATCAATCAAGACAAACACAACAGAGAAGTTCCACAAGAAGAGACAGAGAGGAAAAGTAAAGAGGATCAAGAAACCAAAAATGCATAAATTTCAAAGGGATACAAGAACACCCTTGAATCACAACTATAAGAGAAGAGGGAAGGAGTGAATCCTTGCATCCCCAAACTTCCATACCCTCAGAGGTTTAAAGAAGAAAATGAGGATAAGCAATACTCAAAATTCCTGGACATATTCAAGACACTCAGCATCAATATTCCTTTCTTGGAAGCACTTGAACAGATGCCACTATATGCCAAATTCATGAAGGAAGTGCTGACAAAGAAAGATCCCTGAAGGAAGGACAGATTATTGAGATGACAAAGGAATGTAGTGCTATCCTCCAAAGAGAGTTACCAGAGAAGAAAAATGATCCTGGGAGTTTTTACATACCTTGCACCATAGGAAACATAACAATTGAGAAGTCATTCTGTGACCTCAGTGCAAGCATAAACTTGATGCCTTTGTCTCTAATGAGGAAACTTAAAATTTCTGAGCTGAAGTCCACACGAATAGTTCTCCAAATGGCTGATGGTGGACGAAATTGTGATCAACAAAAATGGCTCTTTGGCATGTGCATAAAAACATTAACTCAGCACTTTCTTTCCACAATCTCGTTCAACTAACCAGCAAGTGTACTGGGTCGTCCAAGTAATAAACCTTACGTGAGTAAGGGTCGATCCCACAGAGATTGTTGGTATGAAGCAAGCTATGATCACCTTGTAAATCTCAGTTAAGCAGATTAAATGGTTATGGGTTTCGAAAATTAATAATAAATAGAAAATAAAAAGGGATAGAAATACTTATGTAAATCAATAGTGGGAATTTCAGATAGGCGTGTGGAGATGCTAGAATCCTTTCGAATCTCTACTTTCTTATTGCTCTCATCCAATCCTTCTTACTCCTTTCCATGGCAAGCTGTATGTAGGGCATCACCATCATCAATGGCTACTTTTAATCCTCTCGGGAAAATGGTCCTATGCGCTGTCACTGCACGGCTAATCGTCTGGAGGCATCACCCTTGTTGATAGCTACATCCCATCTTCTCAGTGAAAATGGTCCAAATGCTCTGTCACAGCACGGCTAATCATCTGTCGGTTCTCAATCAGGTTGGAGTAGAATCCATTGATTCTTTTGCGTTTGTCATCACGCCCAGCCTTCAGGAGTTTGAAGCTCATCACAGTCATTCAATACCGGAATCCTACTCGGAATACCACAGACAAGGTTAGACTTTCCGGATTCCCGGGATCCTACTCGGAATACCACAGACAAGGTTAGACTTTCCGGATCCCCATGAATGCCACCATCTATCTAGCTTATACCACGAAGATTCTGTTGGGGAATCTAAGAGATATGCGCCCGGCCTAGAGTAGAACGGAAGTGGTTGTCAATCACGCGCGTTCATAGGTGAGAATGATGATGAGTGTCACGGATCATCACATTCATCAAAGTGTTGTGTAACGTATATCTTGGAATAAGAATAAAAGAGAATTGAATAGAAAGTAATAGTAATTGTATTGAAACTTGAGGTACAGCAGAGCTCCACACCCTTAATCTATGGTGTGCAGAAACTCCACCGTTGAAAATACATAAGTGAAAGGTTCAGGCATGGCCGAATGGCCGCCCCCATGGTCTAAGGACTATGCGCCCCCAGATGTTCCTCAGATCTAAAGTGATCAAAAGATGTCTAATACAATAGTTAAATGTCCTATATATACTAGACTAGCTACTAGGGTTTACATGAGTAAGTAATTGATGCATAAATTCACTTCTGGGGCCCACTTGGTGTATGTTTGGGCTGAGCTTGATCTATCCACGAGCTGAGGCTTCTCTTGGAGTTTAACGCCAAGTTATAACGTGTTTTGGGCGTTCAACTCCGGATCATGACGTGTTTCTGGCGTTTAACTCCAGACAGCAGCATGTACTTGGCGTTGAGCGCCACTTTACGTCGTCAATTCCCGAATAAAGTATGGACTATTATATATTGCTGGAAAGCTCTGGATGTCTACTTTCCAACACCGTTGAGAGCGCGCCAATTGGAATTCTGTAGCTCCAGAAAATCCATTTAGAGTGCAGGGAGGTCAGATTCCAACAGCATCAGCAGTCCTTTGTCAGCCTCCTTATCAGAGTTTTGCTCAAGTCCCTCAATTTCAGCCAGAAATTACCTGAAATCATAGAAAAACACACAAACTCATAGTAAAGTCTAGAAATGTGAATTTAACATAAAAACTAATGAAAACATCCCTAAGAGTAGCTTGAACTTACTAAAAACTACCTAAAAATAATGCCAAAAAGCGTATAAATTATCCGCTCATCACTACACCAAACTTAAATTATTGCTTGTCCCCAAGCAACTAAAAATCAAATAGGATAAAAAGAAGAGAATATACTATAAATTCCAGAATATCAATGAATATTAATTATAATTAGATGAGCGGGACTTGTAGCTTTTTGCTTCTGAACAGTTTTGGTATCTCACTTTTTCCTTTGAAGTTTATAATGATTGGCTTCTCCAGGAACTTAGAATTTCAGATAGTGTTATTGACTTTCCTAGTTAAGTATGTTTGATTCTTGAACACAGCTACTTATGAGTCTTGGTCGTGGCCCTAAGCATTTTGTTTTCCAGTATTACCACCGGATACACAAATGCCACAGACACATAACTGGGTGAACCTTTTCAGATTGTGACTCAGCTTTGCTAGAGTCCCCAGTTAGTGGTGTCCAGAGCTCTTAAGCACACTCTTTTGCTTTGGATCACGACTTTAACCACTCAGTCTCAAGCTTTACACTTGGACCTTCATGACACAAGCACATGGTTAGGGACAGCTTGATTTAGCCGCTTAGGCCTGGATTTGGGCCCTCCTATCCATTGATGCTCAAAGCCTTGGATCCTTTTTACCCTTGCCTTTTGGTTTTAAGGGCTATTGGCTTTTTCTGCTTGTTTTTTTCTTTTTCTTTCTATATATTTTTTTTGCCATTATTTTTTTTCACAAGCTTTTGCTTTTTCACTGCTTTTTCTTGCTTCAAGAATCAATTTCATGATTTTTCAGATCATCAATAACATTTTTCTTTGTTCATCATTCTTTCAAGAGCCAACATTTTTAACATTCATAAACAACAAGATCAAAAATATGCATTGTTTAAGCATTCATTCAGAAAACAAAAAGTATTGTCACCACATCAATATAATTAAATTAAATTCAAGGATAAATTCGAAATTCATGTACTTCTTGTTCTTTTGAATTAAAACATATTTCATTTAAGAGAGGTGAAGGATTAATGGAATTATTCATAACTTCAAGACATAGTTACTACATACTAATGATCATGAAGTAGAGACACAAAATATAGATAAACATAACATAGAAACCGAAAAATAGAAAGAAATAAGAACAAGGAATGAATCCACCTTTAGTGGCGTCTTCTTCTTGAAGGACCAACAATGTTCTTAAGGTCTTCTATGTCCCATCCTTGCCTTTGTTTCTCCTCCCTCATTGCTCTTTGATCTTCTCTTATTTCATGGAGAATGATGGAGTGCTCATGATGTTCCACCCTTAATTGTTCCACATTGTGGCTCAAATCTTCTAAGGAAGTGTTGAGTTGTTCCCAATAGTTGTTGGGAGGAAAGTGCATCCCTTGAGGCATCTCAGGGATTTCTTGATGATGAGCTTCCTCATGCATCTCTTGAGAACCGTGAATGGTCTGTCTTGCTTGCTCCATCCTCTTCTTGGTGATGGGCTTATCCTCTTCAATGGGGATGTCTCCTTCTATGATAACTCCAGGTGAGTAACATAGATGGCAAATAAGGTGAGGAAAAGCTAGCCTAGCCATGGTGGAGGGCTTGTCGGCTATTTTGTAGATTTCATTGGAGATGACCTCATGAACTTCTACTTCCTCTCCAATCATGATGCTATGAATCATGATGGCCCGATCCACAGTAACTTCAGATCGGTTGCTAGTGGGAATGATGGAGCGTTGAATGAACTCCAACCATCCTCTAGCCACAGGCTTGAGGTCCAGTCTTCTTAGTTGAACTGGCTTGCCTTTGGAGTCTCTTTTCCATTGAGCTCCTTCCACACATATGTCCATTAGGACTTGGTCCAACTTTTGATTAAAGTTGACCCTTCTAGTGTAGAGGCGTTCATCTCCTTGCATCATGGGCAAGTGAAACGCCAACCTCACATTTTCTGGACTAAAATCTAAGTATTTCCCCCGAACCATTGTGAGATAATTCTTTGGACTCGGGTTCGTACTTTGATCATGGTTCCTAGTGATCCATGCATTGGCATAGAACTCTTGAACCATTAAGATTCTGACTTGTTGCATGGGGTTGGTTAGGACTTCCCAACCTCTTCTTCGGATCTCATGTCGGATCTCCGAATACTCATTTTTCTTGAGCTTGAAAGGGACCTCAGGGATCACCTTCTTCTTTGCCACAACATCATAGAAGTGGTCTTGATGGCTTTTGGAGATGAATCTTTCCATCTCCCATGACTCGGAGGTGGAAGCTTTTGTCTTTCCTTTTCCTTTTCTAGAGGATTCTCCGGCCTTAGGTGCCATTGATGGTAGTGGAAACCAAAAAAGATTGTGCTTTGACCACACCAAACTTAAAATATTGCTCGCCCTCGAGCAAAAGAAGAAAGAAGAGAAGAAGAAGAAGAATAAATTGGAGAAGAGTGAGGGGAGATGGATTCGGCCAAGGTATAGTAGAGGGGGTAGTGTTGTGTGAAAATGGAGTGGAAAGGAGGGGTTTATATAGGGAGAGGGGAGAGGGTAGGTTCGGCCATTTAGGGTGGGATTGGGGGGGAAATGTTTTTGAATTTTGAAGGTAGGTGGAGTTTATGGGGAAGAGTGGATGGATGTGAGTGGTGAATAGGTGATTGGGAAGAGAGATTGAGGTGATTGGTGAAGGGTTTTTGGAAAGTGTGACATGGGGAAGAGTAAAATAGGATTAGGAGGTAAGGTAGGAATATGTTAGGTGGGGATCCTGTGGGGTCCACAGATCCTGAGGTGTCAAGGAATTCCATCCCTGCACCAAATAGGCATGTAAAATGCCTTTGCACACCATTCTGGCATTTAAACACCGAGTGGTGCACGTTCTGGGCGTTCAACGCCCACATGTAACATGTTTCTGGCGTTGAACGCCAGTTTCATGCTTGTTGCTGGCGTTCAGCGCCAGCTTTTCCTCTAGGCACATTTCTGGCGTTCAAAGGCCAGAATGTTGCTTGTTTCTGGCGTTCAGCGCCAGATTCATGCTCTGTTCTGGCGTTGAACACCAGCCAGATGCATCTTACTGGCGTTGAACGCCAGCCTGTGCTTCCTCCAGGGTGTGATTTTTCTTCTGCTGTTTTTGATTCTGTTTTTAATTTTTATATTTTTTTCGTGACTCCACATGATCATGTACCTAATAAAACACAAAATAACAATAGAATAAAATAAAATAAAAATTAGATAAATAAAATTGGGTTGCCTCCCAACAAGCGCTTCTTTAATGTCAATAGCTTGACAGTGGCTCTCATGGAGCCACAAAGGTGATCAGGTCAATGTTGTATAGTCCCAACACCAAACTTAGAGTTTGGATATGGGATCTTAACGCCAAACTTAGAGTTTGGTTGTGGCCTCCCAACACCAAACTTAGAGTTTGACTGTGGGGGCTCTTCTTGACTCTGAACTGAGAGAAGCTTTTCATGCTTACTCTCTTTTATCACAGAGGGATGGCCATGTGCCTTAAACACAAGGTAGCTCCTATTCAATTGAAGGACTAATTCACCTCTGTTGACATCTATCACAGCTCCTGCTGTGGCTATCAAAGGTCTTCCAAGGATGATGCATTCATCCTCTTCCTTCCTAGTGTCTAAGATTATGAAATCAGTAGGGATGTAAAGGCCTTCAACCTTTACTAACACGTCCTCCACTATTCCATAAGCTTGTCTCAATGACTTGTCTGCCAATTGTAATGAGAACAAGGCAGGTTGCACCTCAATGATCCCCAGCTTCTCCATTACAGAGAGTGGCATAAGATTTATCCCTAACCCCAGATCACATACAGCTTTTTCAAAGGTCATGGTGCCTATGGTACACGGTATTATAAACTTGCCAGGATCTTGTTTCTTTTGAGGTAGAGTTTGCTGAATCCAGGTATCTAGTTCATTAATGAGCAAGGGAGGTTCACTTTCCCAAGTCTCATTACCAAACAACTTGGCATTCAGCTTCATGATAGCTCCTAAATATAGAGCAACGTGCTCTCCAGTCACATCTTCATCCTCTTCAGAGGAAGAATAGTTTTCAGAGCTCATGAATGGCAGAAGGAGATTTAATGGAATCTCTATGGTCTCTATATGAGCCTCAGATTCCTTTAGATCCTTAATAGGAAACTCCTTCTTGCTTGAGGGACGTCCCAGGAGGTCTTCCTCACTAGGATATTTGTCCTCCTCCTCCCTTGTGCATTCGGCCATATTGATCACATCAATGGCCTTGCACTCTCCTTTTGGATTCTCTTCTGTATTGCTTGGGAGAATACTGGGAGGGGTTTCAATGACTTTCTTACTCAGCTGGCCCACTTGTGCCTCCAGATTTCTGATGGAGGATCTTGTTTCACTCATGAAACTGAAAGTGGCTTTTGACAGATCAGAGACTAAATTGGCTAAATTAGAAGTGCTTTGTTCAGCATTCTCTGTCTGTTGCTGAGAAGATGATGGAAAAGGCTTGCTATTGCTTAGCCTATTGCGTCCACCATTGTTAAAGCCTTGTTGAGGCTTTTGTTGATCCTTCCATGAGAAATTTAGATGATTTCTCCATGATGAGTTATAGGTGTTTCCGTAAGGTTCACCCATGTAATTAACCTCTGCCATTGCAGGGTTCTCAGGATCATAAGCTTCTTCAGAAGCTGCCTCTTTAGTACTGTTGGATGCATGTTGCCATCAATTCAGATTTTGAGAGATCATGTTGACCTGTTGAGTCAACACTTTGTTCTGAGCCAATATGGCATTCAGAGCATCAATTTCAAGAACTCCTTTCTTCTGAGGCGTCCCATTATTCACGGAATTCCTCTCAGAAGTGTACATGAATTGGTTATTTGCAACCATGTCAATGAGTTCTTGAGCCTCTTCAGGCGTTTTCTTTAGGTGAATAGATCCACCTGCAGAATGGTCCAATGACATTTTCGAAAATTCAGATAGACCATAATAGAATATATCTAATATGGTCCATTCTGAAAATATGTCAGATGGACATCTTTTGGTCAGCTGCTTGTATCTTTCCCAAGCTTCATAGAGGGATTCACTATCTTTTTGTTTGAAAGTTTGAACATCCACTCTCAGCTTGCTCAGCTTTTGAGGAGGAAAGAATTTATCCAAGAAGGCAGTGACCAGCTTATCCCAGGAGTCCAGGCTATCCTTAGGTTGTGAATCCAACCATATTCTAGCTTTGTCTCTCACAGCAAAAGGGAAAAGCATGAGTCTGTAGACTTCAGGATCAACTCCATTCATCTTTACAGTCTCACAGATCTGCAAGAACTCAGTTAAAAACTGATAAGGATCTTCAGATGGAAGTCTATAAAACTTGCAGTTTTGTTGCATTAAGGCAACTAGCTGAGGCTTCAGCTCAAAATTATTGGCTCCAATGGCAGGAATGGAGATGCTTCTTCCATCAAATTTGGACATTGGCTTTGTGAAGTCACCAAGCATTCTCCTTGCATTATTATTATTTTCGGCTGCCATCTCCTTCTCTTGCTCTAATATTTCTGAAAGGTTACCTTTAGATTATTGTAACTTAGCTTCTCTTAATTTTCTCTTCAGAGTCCTTTCAGGTTCTGGATCAATTTCAACAAGAGTGCCTTTATCCTTGTTCCTGCTCATATGAAAGAGAAGAAAACAAGAAAAGAAGAGGAATCCTCTATGTCACAGTATAGAGATTCCTTTATGTTAGTAGAAGAAGAAAGGGGATGAGAGTGAAGAAGAATGGGTTCGGAATTTTAGATGAAGAGAGGTGAAGAGAAGTGTTAGTAAATAAATAATTAAATAGAATATGAAAAGAGATGGAGAATTTCGAAAATAATTTTGAAAAAGTGGTTACTGATTTTCGAAAATCAGAGATAAGATATAATTAAAATTAAAATTTAAAACAATTAAAAAGAATTTTTGAAAAAGAGAGAAGTATTTTCGAAAATTAGAGAGGGATAGGTAGTTAGTTGGTTTTGAAAAAGATAGGAAACAAACAAAAAGTTAGTTAGTTGATTGAAAAAGATATTAAAATCAAATTTGAAAAAGATAAGAAGATAAGAAGTTAGATAAGATATTTTGAAATCAAATTTTGAAAAAGATAAATTTTTTTGAAAAAGATAGATAAAAGATAAAAAGATTTAATTCAAAAATTTGAAATTACTTACTTCACTAACAAGAAACTACAAGATAAGAGTCTAGAACTTAAAGATTGAATCTTTCTTAACAAGAAAGTAACAAACTTCAAATTTTTGAATTAATCACATTAATTGTTAGTGAATTTTCGAAAATATGATATAAAGATAAGAAAAAGATTTGAAAAAATTTTGAAAAAGAATTTTGAAATTTTCGGAAAAATAAAAAAATGGAAAAGATATAATTTTTGAAAAAGATTTTGAAAAGATAAGATTTTTAAAATTGAAAATTTGACTTGACTTGTAAGAAACAACAAATTTTGAAAATTTTTTGACTAAGTCAACTCAAATTTTCAAAAATTTGGAGGGAAATAAGGGAAAGATATTTTTTTTTTTATTTTTGAATATTTTAATTATGTGAGAGAAAAACACAAAGATGACCCAAAACATGAAAATTTTGGATCAAAACACATGATGCATGCAAGAACACTATGAATGTCAAGATGAACACTAAGAACAGTTTGAAGATCATGATGAACATCAAGAACATATTTTTGAAAAATTTTTTGATGCAAAGAAGACATGCAAGACACCAAACCTAGAAATCTTGAATGCATGGATTCTAACAAACGAAAAATGCACATGAAAAACAACAAACAACACAAAACAAGAAATCATCAAGATCAAACAAGAAGACTTGTCAAGAAACAACTTGAAGATCATGAAGAACACTATGAATGCATGGGATTTTCGAAAAATGCAAGAAAAATTTTTAAAGCATGCAATTGATACCAAACTTAAAAATTGACTCAAGACTCAAACAAGAAACACAAAAGAATTTTGGTTTTTATGATTTTATTAATTTTTTTTTGGATTTTTATTAAGTTTTTTTCGAAAATAAAGTTTGGAAAAACGAAAAATAAAAGAAAAAATTTGAAAAAGTTTTTTGAAAAGAAAATTACCTAAACTGAGCAACAAGATGAACCGTCAGTTGTCCATACTCGAACAATCCCCGGCAACGGCGCCAAAAACTTGGTGGACGAAATTGTGATCAACAATAATGGCTCTTTGGCATGTGCATAAAAACATTAACTCAGCACTTTCTTTCCACAATCTCGTTCAACTAACCAGCAAGTGTACTGGGTTGTCCAAGTAATAAACCTTACGTGAGTAAGGGTCGATCCCACAGAGATTGTTGGTATGAAGCGAGCTATGGTCACCTTGTAAATCTCAGTTAAGCAGATTAAATGGTTATGGGTTTCAAAAATTAATAATAAATAGAAAATAAAAAGGGATAAAAATACTTATGTAAATCAATAGTGGGAATTTCAGATAGGCGTGTGGAGATGCTAGAATCCTTTCGAATCTCTACTTTCTTATTGCTCTCATCCAATCCTTCTTACTCCTTTCCATGGCAAGCTGTATGTAGGGCATCACCATCATCAATGGCTACTTTTAATCCTCTCGGGAAAATGGTCCTATGCACTATCACTGCACGGCTAATCGTCTGGAGGCATCACCCTTGTTGATAGCTACATCCCATCCTCTCAGTGAAAATGGTCCAAATGCTCTGTCACAGCACGGCTAATCATCTGTCGATTCTCAATCAGGTTGGAGTAGAATCCATTGATTCTTTTGCGTTTGTCATCACGCCCAGCCTTCAGGAGTTTGAAGCTCGTCACAGTCATTCAATACCGGAATCCTACTCGGAATACCACAGACAAGGTTAGACTTTCCGGATTCCCGGGATCCTACTCGGAATACCACAGACAAGGTTAGACTTTCCGGATCCCCATGAATGCCGCCATCTATCTAGCTTATACCACGAAGATTCTGTTGGGGAATCTAAGAGATATGCGCCCGGCCTAGAGTAGAACGGAAGTGGTTGTCAATCATGCGCGTTCATAGGTGAGAATGATGATGAGTGTCACGGATCATCACATTCATCAAAGTGTTGTGCAACGTATATCTTGGAATAAGAATAAAAGAGAATTGAATAGAAAGTAATAGTAATTGTATTGAAACTTGAGGTACAGCAGAGCTCCACACCCTTAATCTATGGTGTGCAGAAACTCCACCGTTGAAAATACATAAGTGAAAGGTTCAGGCATGGTTGAATGGCCAGCCCCCATGGTCTAAGGACTATGCACCCCCAGATGTTCCTCAGATCTAAAGTGATCAAAAGATGTCTAATACAATAGTTAAATGTCCTATATATACTAGACTAGCTACTAGGGTTTACATGAGTAAGTAATTGATGCATAAATTCACTTCTGGGGCCCACTTGGTGTATGTTTGGGCTGAGCTTGATCTATCCACGAGCTGAGGCTTCTCTTGGAGTATAACGCCAAGTTATAACGTGTTTTGGGCGTTCAACTCTGGATCATGACGTGTTTCTGGCGTTTAACTCCAGACAGCAGCATGTACTTGGCGTTGAGCGCCACTTTACATCGTCAATTTCCGAATAAAGTATGGACTATTAAATATTGCTGGAAAGCTTTGGATGTCTACTTTCCAGCGCCGTTGAGAGCGCGCCATTTGGAGTTCTGTAGCTCCAGAAAATCCATTTCGAGTGCAGGGAGGTCAGATTCCAACAGCATCAGCAGTCCTTTGTCAGCCTCCTTATCAGAGTTTTGCTCAAGTCCCTCAATTTCAGCCAGAAATTACCTGAAATCACAGAAAAACACACAAACTCATAGTAAAGTCCAAAAATGTGAATTTAACATAAAAACTAATGAAAACATCCCTAAAAATAGCTTGAACTTACTAAAAACTACCTAAAAATAATGCCAAAAAGCGTATAAATTATCCGCTCATCAGCTGACAAATCCACTAAGAAGGCATTGGGAGTTGTGGAGAATGTGTTGGTAAAAGTGGGAAAATTCTTTCTCCCTACTGACTTCGTTATCTCAGATATAGAAGAGGACCCTGACACTCCCATCATCCTGGGGAGGCCTTTCCTTGCTACGGGCAGAGCATTGATAGATGTTGAAAAAGGGGAATTGTTGCTGATAGTGCATGATGAGCATCTAGCATTCCATGTTTTTAAAACCTTGCATGAACCCATTCAAGAAGAAGATTTTATGAAGGATAAGGCCAAAGATCAAAGTTTGAAGGAGGCAGTCAATGAGTTAACTCTAAGACTTTTAAATCCATGCTTGAAAGCAGTAGAGATGGTGCAACAAACCAAAGAAGTCAAGGAGGAACTAGATCCAAAACCCCCAGATGAGAAATTCAACATCCCATATAAAGAACCACCAAGGTAGTGAGTATCTCTTGAGAAAGAAAAGAAGAAGAGGCCAAGAGGGTGGAGAAACAAGAAGATCCCCACTGAAGGCTTCTCACTAGGGGATAAAGTGATGTTAAACACCCAACCAATGAAGGTGTCTCCACAAGTGTTTGAATACTACACTATGAACCGGGTCCTTTTACTTGAACACCTAGAGATCATCAAAGAGGAGACCAGAAGGAAGTTCACAGTAAGAGGAGAAAAACTGAGGCACTATGATTTTCAACCTCCATGATCAAAGAATGAAGGATGTCAAGCTAGTGACAATAAAGAAGCGCTTGTTAGGAGGCAACCCAACCTGAGGTAGTTTTCTTTTCATAGCTTTTTCAATAAAAAAATGCTGAATAATTGGTATGCATTGCAAGGAGCTAAGTTTGGTGTTGCACACCAAAACAATTTAAGGGAGAATGAAGGATTCTAAGTTTGGTGTTCCACCAAAATCTCACTTAAAAGCACATTCTCACTTCCTGCACAACGTTAGCTCCAAGCAATCAGACAAACTATTCAACTCTTTAACAACTTTCTAGCTTTAATTCCATAACCTCTAGCAAAGACACAAGGATTTCACATATGGTTAACTTGTTGAATCAGAGGCAGTGGCAAGCAATTATGTTTGGTGTTCCCACACCAAAATAAATCCAAAAGACACACTCAATTTATGCATACTAACCATTCATTTAAGAGTTTGAGAAGCAAGCAACTTTTGAGAATTATGCAGGAAATTAGCCAATAATTGAAGACAATTTGCATTGTGATTCAAAAGGGACACAACAAGAGGAAGAATGAAAAATTGTAACCCAAAAGGTTGTATCTACACTTAATCCTTGTTGTTGTGAAATGTTTTAATTTAGGAATTCTTGTATGTCTTGCTAAAGTGTTCATCTAGTTGCAAGTGAATTTGTTTGATTAAGTATGCTGATCTGCATAATGTTTGTATCCATCACTTTGCTCTGAATTTAGTGGTGGTATGTGTTTGATTCAATTGTTAGCTCATAGAATAATTGCTGCATAATGACATGTTACTTGAAGCCTAAGCTAGTTTGCTGCTATGATTTCTCAATTAATGAAAGTCCCTTGAAAATAAATCAAAACAAATAGAAAAAGAAAGAGGAAAAGCCAAAAGTTGGCAAAGAAATAAGGCTAGACACCAATAGCTTGGACCCTAGGACATATGCTTGTGGTGTTTGTGTACTAGGATATGCTTGGACAAGTAAGTTCTAAGGAGTATTTTAAAACTTAGCAACTTAGATCAACTGATTTGGGATTGCCAACTGAAAGTCCACAATAAAGAGCAACCTAGCTACAAAACATTTAGTTATCCAAAGAGATGCTGGGCATCAATGATCCTAGGAAGAAAGAGTGAGCCATGTGTCTATGGTAAAGAAATATTGAGTGAAATTAAGCCAAAAGGCCATTGCAACATTTGCCACCAAGTCTTTAATAAGTAATAAGCTCTTTATGCAAAAGAAAGAAGAAAAGCTAACAAGGGAAGTGATCAAAAAGTAAGACATTGTAGCAGCAACCTTAGTGGACCCTTAAGGAAACATTGTTTGTTTTGACAGCAAGTAATAAATGAGCTACTTTTGAATCTGCATAAAACCCCATAAGCCAAATTCAACTATCTGCTTAATAAGGACATATATACTTATCTATTTCATTCTATCTTCTCTTGTGTTTGATGCTTGCTTGGGGACAAGCAAGTTTTAAGTTTGGTGTTGTGATGACAAGTCATCTTAGTGTAGTTTCACTAGTCTTTTTCTTTATTTTCATTAGGTTTTATGCACTTTCTTGCATTCTAAGTAAGTGATTTAGAATGAAAATGCATGACTTTTTTAAATCAAACAACCACCATTTAATTGATGCTAAATCATGAGGTTTGGGCTAAAATTAATTGATTTTTAATGATTTGTAAACCTTGTGAATTTAGTGATACTTTGATTGGTTGTTTTGATTTCTTATAGGTGAAGAAAAGAAGAAAAGAAGAAAGCATGGCACATGAAAGGAGCACAACAAAAACGTTCCAAGGAAGCAATGTTTCAATGCTCTGTTCACTTTGTGAGCTGAACACAATTTGAAGCCAAGAAACAAGGAAAGGAAAAACAATGCTCAGCTCACCAAGTGAGCATTATCGGGCATTCATCAAAAGAAATTCAAGGAAATTATTTGTCAAATGCCTTCTCCAAGAGTCGAACCAAGAACCAAGGGGGAGTGGGGATGCGCTACTCACAAGGAATATAAGCCAAGAATTGGCCAAAAGCATCCTCCAAGGTTCGAACTAAGCACCTCAAGGAAGAGAGGAAAGAGAAGCGCTACTTCCTTCACAAGGAAAAATCCAGCACATGCTTCCCTCAAGTTTCGAACCAAGGACCCCTCTTTGAAGGAGCCAATGCTCAGCTCACTCGGTGAGCAGAGCGCTACTCATGGTGCACCACATACAAACATGACACGGCCAGGAAGCAGGATGCGCGCAAGACGTGCACACAAGTCCTCAATGCTCAGCTCAACTTGTGAGCTGAGCATTCCCCTGATGCCTTCCACGCTACAAAAGGATCCACACACAAAGCCTCAATGCTCAGCTCAACTTGTGAGCTGAGCATCTTCCTGGAACCAATTTCTTCATGGGCTGGAAAATCAATTAAAAAGCCAATTAAATTCAAATCTTCACCAAATCAAAAGCCCATCCA
This sequence comes from Arachis hypogaea, assembly GCF_003086295.3. Taxonomy (NCBI): domain Eukaryota; kingdom Viridiplantae; phylum Streptophyta; class Magnoliopsida; order Fabales; family Fabaceae; genus Arachis; species Arachis hypogaea. The sequence continues at coordinate 35,042,894 of NC_092045.1, read as the reverse complement.
AATTCCAAAATCCAAGAATGGAAGGTGTATAAATAGGAGCTAGTTTGATGTAATTAGAGACTTTGAGAATCATTTTTGAATTTTCCTGGAAAAACATCCATTTTCATTTTTGAACTTTTACTTTGGAATTTAGTTCTTAGAGAATTGGGAAGGAGAATTGATCTCTCTTCTTCCTTGTTCTTGCTTGAGCAATCTTTATTTTTTATTTTGGATCTTGGGTGAAGAATTGAAGAACTTCTGTTTCAATCTCACCTTGAGATCCCTTGCTTTAATTTTCTGCATAATTGAATTTCAATTTCCATTCTCTGCTTCATCTTCTACTCTTTCTGCAATTTACTTTCCCTTAGTTCTTTTGCAATTGTTCTTGTTGGATCAAGGAAGGATTTGAGATCTAGACTTGTTTTCTATTCTCTCCCACTACTGAGATCTACAGCCTCTTTTAATTTGCTGCAATTTAGCATCAGTCATTTCCTATTTTCATTCTACAAGCATTTTTATCTTTCTGTTTGAGATCTATTACACTTAAATTCATATTTAGTTCTTCTGCTGGTTGCAATTTATTTCTGTCTTGTTTAAATTCTGCAATTCCAATTCTCAATTCCTTTTATGATTCAATCAATTTACATTTCTTGCACTCTAAGCTTCAGCCATTTACATTTCTTGCAATCTAAGTTTATGCAATTTCATTTACTTGTTCTTTAAGATTCATCTTCTTTACTTCGATTGCTTTTTAATTTACTGCAATTGCCCTTCTCCCTTTACATTTCAAGCAATTTAGCTGCTATCAATCACAAATCACACAATTAAACTTCTATTTACTTGACTAAATCAACCACTGAGCTAAAATTGCTCAATCCTTCAATCCCTGTGGGATCGACCTCACTCCCGTGAGTTTTATTACTTGATGCGACCCAGTGCACTTGCCGGTGAGTTTTGTGTCGGATCGTTTTCCGCACATCAAGGAGTCGGAATGACCTTCCTCGGCCCAGAAGCATCCGAGGTCAGCTTCTTCGGAGGTAGTTGGGAAGACCCTTCTCCAGAAGTCTTCGCTGTCAAATTTTGTGTAGCTGTCATTTTCTTAGCCCTATGGAAGGCCTTCATGGAGTCCGTAGATTTCACCATCTCTGAAAAATAGAAACCAAGAAAATAAGTTACGATTAAAAAAGGGATAAATTAGCAAAAAAGCAAAAAGAAAGCTATCAAGAAAAGAAGTCGACCACTACCCAGTTCAGCACGGAGGAGGGAAGGATCTCCTAGAAACCTCTTCATGTCCAGATGAGGAGGCTACCCTTAGTTCTCCTCTAACACACTCACAAAGGCCTACTCGACCTCATCCAAACTTTTCCAAGAGTACTTAGTTACTACTACATTTTTTTGCCAGCATAAGGGGAAGGTGGGCTCATTGTTTTCATCTAAGAAAAAAGGGTGAACACCCTCAACAGCTCGAATCTCGAAATAGTAATTCTTAAAGTCCCTGAAGGACTCATCAAACATAGAGAACACTTTCCTTCCTTGAGTATCTCAGAATGAAATCCAGGAAGCTTTCTTCTTAGCTACCCCAGGCTTTGTCAACACAAAAAGATACAGAAAGAGAGTTACGGTAGGTCGGACACCCAACTCTTTACACAATTATTGAAAAATCTTTATAAAACCCCATGAGTTTGGATGAAGCTGAGAAGGGGCCACATTACAAGACCACAACAGGTCGGTCTCAAAAGTGGAAAAAGGGATGGTGATACTCATTTGACTAAAAAAGAAGTCATAAGAATAGAAAAAGGGATGTTTTCCCCAAGTCAAGGAAGGAAAACTAACCCTTTCCTTAGGGTCAGGCGACACCAATTCATACTTCTTCTCTTCGTCCCTATCACTATAAATCCAATGGAATCTCCTAAGCGTTACACAGTATTTGGGATCAGCTATGGTCACACACATTAGAACTATCGATTCTAGCCAATTGGCCATACCAGCAAGAACTTTCCAAGACATCTCGACAATATTTTTTCGTGAAGACATAGACCAACTATCCCTACAGTAAAAAAAGAAAAAAGGTCACTACCAAACAACTCAAACAATAAGAAAATATGAAAAAGAAGCAATCAGCAAATGTCAGATATAGCAACAAAATGGAAACCCCAGGAGTCGCAGAAAGTGGAGGACTAGCACTAGAGTCTAGGTGCACCCTTTTGAGGCAACAACAAGGCAAGAACCCAGAAAAAAAGAAGTCAACGCAAGAATCCGTGCCCTAAACCAGCCCTAACCTTTTCAAACAAAAAATACAAGGAGTTTAATCATCTTTTTTGACATCTCTCCATACAAACAGCAAAGACCATGATTATCACAAACCACACAGAAAACAACACTCCCTCATACATTCCCCAACGTAATCAAAACTACCGATAGCAACAGAAACTCAAAGGTGCACATTTTAGTAAAAACAGGAGCATCAGGAAAACCACGACGTCAATCGAAAACAAAGACACAATCTCTTTGCGAAAGGATCAAGCTTCTCAAGATGAACTCAATATAAATCAAAACTTTGCAAACATGCAACCGTGAAAGCATACATGAAGACGACTATCAAAATGTAAAAAGCAAGGAAAATACCAACCTATGGAAGAAGAGGAAACAAGCATGAGGGAAGAAGCAACGACGAATCCGCACCAATAATCGCTTTCGAGCAAAATAAATGGGAAGTAGAGAAAACAGACGAACGAAGCACCTCAGCAAATAACAAAGCAAAGAGCGAAGAGAAAGGAAAGAAGAAATTGAAAATGATTCTTTAAAATTCAAAATGAAATTCAAAAGAGGAAAAAGAGGAAACGGCAAAGGGAAATTAATGAGCTTTTAAACCCTCGCACGTTCCCAAGAAAGTGCAACTCGCGCTGCAATTGAAAAAGAAAAGAAAGAAAATGCTTCGCATTTAAGGAATCCCAGTAGGAGTTATACAGGAGATCGACTAAAGGCAAAATGCTCGAGCACGACTTCCTCAAAGGGGTCGAAGTCTAAAGACGCAACCTCAAGACCGAACTTTTCTGGTTGGATCGCCACCTACCTCTTCTTAAAGAGTTCAGCCAAATTACCATAAAGGCCCAAGCAGACCCAAATGAAGGAACGCAGCCCACCCTAAAGGAGGCTAAGCCTTAAAAGATAAGGCGGTTCCCCTAAAAGGTAAGATAAGATAACTAACTTATCTTAAAAGACACCCCACACTAATATAAATACACTGGAACACCCAGGTATAACTCATACTCTGATTCTACAAAACACCATGCCTAAAGCACGTGCTAAATTAAGCATCAGAGTCTCTTGCAGGTACCACCACCTTTCGGTGACCAAGGATCAGCAGCACCACCAAGTTTAACAAGCTGGACACGATAGCTCCGGCCACAATAGCAGATCTCATCCGAGATCGACCTTCAGTTTCAGGTAACTCTCAGAACACTAATCATCCAAGCAAATCCTAGTACAAAGGCACCACAGGCATATATTTTAAGGCTCAAGCTATTGGTGCCTAGCTTATTCAATTTTTTTCTTTATTAGCCAACGTTAGTGCTGCCGTTAGTGAGCTAACTTGGCCACTAACGCTAGCTTCTTTCTCTCTATTTTCAAGGATCTTTTGTTTCACAAAGGTTTCATACAATGCACACTAAGCTTATACTTAAGGGAACACTCTACCCTTCAACTTTATTTGTGAACATACTAAGTATTCAAGCATGCACCACCACATAACCTTAGGATTCTTATTCTATGTTCTATCAAAATGGACTTTTTTCTCTTTCTCAGTTTCATAACATTCTCTTTTATTATAGCATGGGGGACAAAGCATACAACTCAAGCAAGATGCAATGCCATAAGCACTTAGAGTGGCAAGCCTAAACAACATAAAAAGAAGACAAACAGAACGCACAAGGTCATGAAAATAGGGCACAATTACACTTTTAATTAAGGCACTTCAAACTGGAAACAGTTAAGTAACAATACAACATCTTGGTGTCTTCTTGCTTCCTCCTTGTCATCATCATCCATAGCTTTTGTATTCTTCTTTATCTCCTAGAATGATGGTGCATGATCCCTCCAAGAGATTGAATGACTTCCTGCAAAGATATTGGAAGTTGCTTGTTCCCCAAGCACTTGAGAAATGGTTAGCATGCATGTATGTCTGTAGGCTTCTGAACTTGTTTTGGTGTGTGAACACCAAACTTAGTTCCTTGCCAAATTCTATTATGTAGAAAATTGACTATAAGCATGAAACATTATGTGCCTTTATTAAGAAAGCAAACTATGAACTAGAAAGTAAACAACTGTTCAGTGGTTTCCATGATTTTTTGGAGTTAATGGTCAATGATGCTATTTGGAGGGTTGTGATGTGTTTCCATGAAATCTGTGGTGGAACACCAAACTTAGCATCACACATTCACCCTTGAATTGTCTACTTATGACCTCATTTTTGTGTGCAACACCAAACTTAACTCCTTACAATGTAGGAAAATCTACTTAAACCTTTTATTGAAACAACTAAAGAAAAGAAAGTTACCTCTGGTTGGGTTGCCTCCCAACAAGTGTTCTTTTATCGTCACTAGCTTGAGATCCTTCATTTTTGTTCAAGTCAGCTCATGAATTCTCTCCTTCTTGTTCCATGGTCCTCCCAGATAGTGCTTCACCCTGTGACCATTACTGTGAATGTATCCTTTGTAGCTTCATTTAAAAGTTCAAGATTTCCATGTGAGGAAACCTTGGTCACTAGATAAGGGCTGGTCCATTTGGACTTGAGAAAATCTTGAGCTTGGAAGTATACAATAACATTTGCTACCTTGGCTCAAAATATCTTCTTGAAAATTTCTTGTCATGCCATCTTTTGGCCTCTCATTGTATATCTTAGTACTCTCAAAGGCTTCAAATCTGAATTCATCCAATTCATTAAGTTGCAGCAATCTTTTCTCTCCTGCTAATTGAGAATCAAGGTTGAGGAGCTTAGTGGCCCAGAAAGCCTTGTGCTCGAGCTCTACAGGGAGGTGGCAGGATTTGCCATAGATTAGCTGAAATAGTGACCTCCCGATTGGGGTTTTGAATGCAGTTCTATATGCCCACTAGGCATCATCCAACTTTCTTTTCCAGTCTTTTCTTGTAACTTTAACCTTCTTCTCTAGAATTCTCTTTAGCTCTCTATTTTCCAACTCAGCCTGGCCATTAGTTTGAGGGTGGTATGGTGTAGCCACTTTGTGAGTTACTTCATACTTATGGAGCAAGGTGTTTATTTGCTTGTTGCAAAAGTGACTCCCACCATCATTAATAAGACATTTAGGCACTCCATATCTGGTGAAGATATGCTTCTTGAGAAATTGGAGAATAATTTATGCATCACATGTAGTTGTTGCTATGGCTTTCACCCATTTGGAGACATATTCCACTACTACCAATATGTACTTGAATGAATATAATGGGGAAAAAGGTCTCATGAAATCTATTCCCCAAAGGCAAACAATTCTACTTCCAAGATGAAACTCGGGGGCATTTCATTTTTCTTTGTTAGGCCTCTTGCTCTTTGACATTCATCACACTGATTTACAAAATCCCTGGCATCTTTGAATATGGATGGCCAATAGAAACTACTCTGAAGAACTTTGGCAGTTGTTCTTTTTGCCCCAAAATGTTCACCATAGCCTGAACTGTGGCAGTGCCATAAGATGTCTCTCATCTCGGGTTCTGGCACACCCCTTCTAATCATTTCATCTAGGCATCTCTTGAATAAGAAGGGTTCATCCCACAAAAATTTCTTGGCTTCAATGAGCAGCTTCTTCACTTATTGCCTAGTGTAATCTTGAGGAATCCGTCTTCCCACCTTGTAGTTTGCAATATTAGCAAACCAATGTCCTTGTTGGACTTGAAATAGGTGCTCATCTGGGAACTTCTCATTCACTGGTTATGGTGCATCTTGGTTGATCTCTTGTGGTAACCTTGACAAATGGTCTGTAATTTGGTTCTCACTTCCTTTCCTATCCCTTACTTCAATGTTAAATTCTTGTAGAAAAAGCACCCACCTAATAAGCCTTGGCTTAGCATCCTATTTAGACATGAGATACTTGAGAGCAGCATGATCAGTATATACTACAACTTTTGAACCAATCAAGTATTGCTTGAATTTATCAAATGCATATACAATTGCTAATAGTTTTTTTTCTATGGTGGTGTAATATTTATGTGTCTCATTCAGCACTTTACTTACATAGTATATGACATGATACAACTTATCCTTCCTTTGTCCCAATACAGCATCAATTGCAAAGTCACTTACATCACACATAAGTTCGAAAGGAAGTCCCCAGTCTGGAGGTGTGATAATTGGTGCTGTAGTGAGTTTAGTTTTCAAAGTTTGAAAAGCATGCTTGTAGCTATCATCAAAGATAAAAGGATTGTCAACCACTAGCAAATTGCTTAGTGGTTTAGCTATCTTTGAGAAATCTTTGATGAATCTCCTGTAAAATCCAACATGCCCAAGAAAACTTCTCACTGCTTTCACATTGACTGGTATAGGAAGCTTTTCTATGATCTCTATTTTAGCCTTGTCAACTTCTATACCCTTACTTGAAACTTTATGCCCAAGAACAATGCCTTCTGGTACCAAGAAATGACATTTTTCCCAATTCAAAATTAAGTTTGTTTCTTGGCATCTTTTCAAGACAAGGGTCAGATGATGCAAACAAGTGTCAAAAGAGTTACCAAAGACAGAAAAATCATCCGTAAAAACCTCTAAGAATTTTTCTTCCATGTCAGAGAATATGGAAAGCATACACCTCTGAAGGGTTGTTGGAGCGTTACATAGCCCAAAGGGCATCCTTCTGTAGGCAAAGACTCCGAAAGGATAGGTGAAAGAAGTGTTTTCTTGGTCCTTGGGATCTACCACTATCTGATTGTACCCAGAGTACCTATCCAAGAAGCAATAGTAGGCATGGCCAGCCAATCTTTCTAGCATCTGATCAATGAAGAGGAGAGGGAAGTGGTCCTTCCTTGTAGCATCATTCAATCTTCTGTAGTCAATGCACATTCTCCACCCGGTCACTGTCCTTGTAGGGACGAGCTCATTTCTTTCATTGAAGATGACAGACATGCCTCCCTTCTTCGGTACCACCTGGACTGGACTTACCCAAGGGCTATCAGAAATGGGGTATATGATTCCAGCATTCCATAACTTCATCACCTCCTTTTGAACTACCTCTTTCATGGTTGGATTGAGCCTCCTTTGAGGTTGCACCACTGGCCTTGAATCCTCTTCTAGCAGGATTTTATGCATGCAAATAGCAGGGCTTATACCCTTGATGTCATCAATTTTCCATCCTAGAGCAGTTTTGTGAGTTTACAACACCTGAAGCAATTTTGCTTTGTCTTGTGTACTCAAAGATGAGTTGAGGATTACTGGAAATCTTTCCTCTCCACCAAGAAATGCATATTAGAGATGAGGTGGTAGAGGCTTCAGTTCTAACTTGGGTGCCTCCTTTTTCTTTTTTTCAAGTAGAATTTCAGTTACTTGCTCCTCTTTGGAATCTTCATCTTGAATCCTTTGAACTTCTTCTTCTTATTCATCAAGATGGTTTAGCTCAAATACTTCTTTCACCAAGGTTTCTATCATCTCCACCCTCGTATGGTTCTCTTTCTCAGGGGGTATTGCATTGCCTTAAAGACATTAATGATCATTTGATCAATATGTACCCTGAGAACCATTTCACCTATTTCTACATCAATGATGGCTCTTGCTATGGCTAAGAAGGGTCGTCCCAAGATAATTGAGTTGTGTCTCTCTACTTCCATGTCTAAGATTATAAAGTCAGCAAGGAAGATGAACTCTCCAACCTTCGCCAATAAGTTTTCCACAACTCCATTAGGTATCTTGAGTGATCTATCAGCCATTTGAAGTGACATCCTAGTGGGTTTAACTTCCTCTATTGACAACTTTTTCATCATAGAGAGAGGCATCAGATTTATACTGGCACCCAGGTCACAGAGAGCTCTTTCTAATGTTATGTTTCTAGGCTGCCTTTAGATTTGGGCTGTGTTCCTTGGTTTGGGCCTGCTTTCGGCTCCTCTAGCGATTTGGCCGAACTCTTTAGGAAGAGGTCATGTAATCCTGACTTGAAGAGGTCGGTGGACTTGTCTTCAATCAGCCCGGGTCGTACAATTCCACCTTGGGTATGAACAGTGCCCCTGCTAGAGCGTGGTCTTTCCTTTTATGGTTGAGTCCCTTTTTAGGACTTTGATCCTTTTAGAGAAGCCGAGATCGAGCATTTTGATCTTTATTGTAGAGCTGCTTGAATGCAGAGCATTTTTTCCCACTCCTTTTAATTAGAACGCACATTTTGCGTTTTCCTTGGGAACGTGCGAAGGTTAAATACTCATTAAATCTTTGCTATTTTCCTTTTTACTTCTCTCTTCGTGTCTTCATTTGAAATTTCAAAGCTTTGTTTCAATTTTTATTTTTTCGCTTCTCTTCTTTGACTGCTAGTGCTTTGTTCTTTTGTTCGAAAGGTGATCGTCTGGAGCGGCTTTGTTGCTTCAATCTCTCAGTGTTTATCGTCTCCTCCCTGCTACAGATTGGTCTTCTTCCTCTCTCTTTTCTTTTCCTATGTCGTTCTTTTTATGTCTGATTTTGGGAAAGTTTTGATCTTGCTTGAAAAAAGTTTGAATCTTTCTGCTTTTGCTGTGTCTGATTTTTGCTGTGATGTGTGCTTTTTGGAGTTTCTTCGAATTTGTATGAACCTTTTCGCATTTCCTGATAGTTGATGGTTTTAGGGCTTTGCATATTTGTTACGACTCCTGATTATATCCTTTGATTTTTGAAGCTTTGGAATAATGAACTGTTTGATTCTGAAAAAGGTTGCGTCTTTAATGATTTCCACTTGGCATGTTTGATGTTTGATAGTTCCCTTTGCTAATAGACTGTAGAAAGATGGTAACTTTGATGACATTTTGTGATTAACCTTCTTTTTTCGAAGTGTCACTGTTTGAAGCCTCCTTTTTCTTGTTTGATTAATGTTGGGATGTAGGTTGTGGATTTTTCCTGAAAACCTTGCTTTGTTACTGCTTCCAAAGGATGCCCTTGGACCTTGATGTGAGTTCTAGGGTCTCCTTTCGCTGTTGTATGCTTTAGTTTGAGTAGTTCCTTTTTTCTTACTATAGGACTTAGTTCACCCATGGCTTCTCACAAAAATATTGTCGAGACATCCTCCAAAGTTCCCAAAAGCATGTCAGACTGGCTGGACTCCCTCATTTTGATGTGTCTCTGTGGTCAATTCTGAATACTGTACGTAGCTTAGGAAACATCACCATATTTTTAGTAGTAGAGACCAAGAGAAGAACTATGAGTTGGTAGTGCCCGACCCTGACAAGAGGGTTTGTTTTCCTTCTCCGATCCAAGGGGAATGACCCTTCTTTTTTGCTTATGACTATTTTTTAGCCAAATGAACATTACTATTCCTTTTGCCTCTTTTGAGACCAATTTGCTGTGGTCATGTAATGTAGATCCATCCGAGCGCCATCCGAACTCCTGGGGCTTCATTAAGATCTTTCAATTATTATGCCAAGAATTGGATGTCAAGCCTTCCCAAACTCTATTTCTTTACCTCTTTGTTTTGACCAAGCCTAGGATTTCTACCAAAAAGAAAGCTTACTGGGTTTCTTTCTGGTCTGCCCAAGGAAAGAAAGTGTTTTCGATGTATGACGAGTCCTTTAGGAACTTTAAGAACTATTACTTCAAGGTCCGACCTGTTGAGGGAGCTCGGCCTTTTTTCTTAGAGCCGAATATTGAACCTGCCTTCCCCTTATGCTGGCAAAAGAATGTTGTAGTATCTAGATATTCGTGGGAGATGCTTGATGAGGTCGAGCAGGCCTTTGTGAATGTGTTGGAGGAGAATTGGGGGCAACCTCCCCATTTTGACACAAAGAAGTTCTTAGGGGATCCCACACTTTTTTGAGCTGAGCTGGGTAATGGTCGACTTCTTTTTTCTTCTGCTTTGTTTATTTTGATTTTGTTTCTTTTCTCCCAGTTTTGTAACTTGGTTTTTGTTGTGTTTTTCAGAGATGGTTAAGAATAATGATTCAATGAAGGCTTTTAAGAAGGTGAGGAAAGCTACAGCCGCCCAGAACATCTCAGTCAAGGCTGCTGGGGAAGGATCTTCTCAGGTCCCTCCTAAGAAGCCGATCTTGAGCACTTCTGGGCCGAGGAGGGTGATCCCTACTCCTCAGATCCATTTGGTTGATCCTCCCCAAACTTCTACTGCTACCTCTTCTCCCACTGCCGGCCCTCTTTCAAAAGGACAGAGGATTGTTGAACCTTTTGACCTTGACGCCCCTGACTTTGATGCTGTGGGGTTTGTTGACCATCAAATCGCCCCTTATGGCTGGCTTCATATGAATGACGTTTCCATTCTTCACCACCTAGATTTCATCACCCGGAGTAGTGTTAAGATGGCACACATAAGTGAAGCCTTGTTCCAAACTGGTCAGGATATCCCGGTTCATGCAACAAAGTCTTTTATGGAGGAGGCCAAGTCGAAACTCGACAGGATCAAGGTGTTGAAGGAGGAACTTGAGGTAAAGGTGGCAAAGCTGGAGAAGAAGTTAGAAGGTGAGAAGACTCGAGCTACTGCTGCGGTGGCTTCTGTAAATCTGGCTGAGGAGATGGCGCAGAATCATAAGGATAGCTATGTCTGGACTTATGGTGAGATGGTGGAGCTTAGGAAGAGATTGGAATCGGCTCAACCTGATTACACCGAACTCCAGGTCCATCTTATGGGCAGTGTAACCTTTGCCAATGAGAATTTGAAGGCTCAGGTTCGAGTTCTCACTCCCGAGCTCGACCTGTCTCTCTTCAGTTTAGACAATATTGTGGAAGATGGGATTAGCGTCCCTGCCCCGGATAAAGATGATGATGATGTAGATCCTCTTTCTATGCCATCCGCCAAAGCTTCTGTTGCCACCACTTTTCCAACTCCTGCGCCTGAGGTCGGCCGTCCCAAGTCGGATCCTAATGTTCAGATTTTGACTCGACTAGATGGAACAGTTGATGCCGTCCCTCTTGCGACTCGTCCTCCTTCACCTCGGGGTGCCGCCACTGGTGAATCTTTGCATCCTTTGTAGTTTTCTGATTTGCTTTTGTATCTTATGGCCCGACTTTGTGGGTCTTTGAAATTCTGGATTTTTGTATTTAGTAGTTCTTTTGACCTTGACATTTTAGTTGCTTTTGTTAGTAACTTTGTTTAGAAAAACAAATGCTTTTGAACTCTTGTGGTCGACACTCGAGTGGCCTTCTGAGTCTTTATTATAGTAGCTTTGTTTCCTTTGGATGTGTTTGTTTGCAATCATTTTGGAATCTTCCAGGAATCACAAGAGTGTTGGAGCTTTTGTTTTCCGACCTCCATTTTGATCGCCTTTTGTGTTTATTTATTTTCCCGCTTTGGTCAAAGTGACCTTTTGAGGTTAGCCTTGTTTGACTATTCTTTTTAGTATTCTCATAGAATACTTATGCGGTCGTGGCTTTCTTTGGGTCAAGCTGTGTCCTTTTTAGCACACGCCTTCTGCTGTGTCGACTTCTTTCGTTGAATCTTTCGAGTTATTTCTGGTAATCCATTTTTATTTGGACCTCGCCGGGTCTCTTTTTATGGATTTACTTTTTATAACTCTGTCATTTTTTATCAGCTTGGGTCAAATTTTTCATGTCGGTCCCTTCTTAGTTATTTCTAGTAATCCAGTTTTGATAAGGGCTGATCAGGCCTCTTTCTATGGATTACTTTTTATAACTTTGTCGCTTTGATTAGTCGGGTCTGACTTCTTTATTTCGGTTCGTCCTAAGTTATTTTTAGCAATCCATTTTTTCTCAGACCTCGTCAAGCCTCTTTCTATTGATCACTTTTTTTATAACTTTTTGTCGCTTTGGTCGATTGGTCTGACTTTTTCATGTCGGTTCGTCTCAAGTTATTTCTAGTAATCCATTTTTTAGTCAGGGTTGGCCAGGCCTCAGCTTATGGATCACTTTTTATAACTTTGTCAATTTTGTCGTGATCGGACGGTGAATTTGATTTTCACCTTGCCAACCTGTAGCTTTGTCTGGATCAAGCAGTGAATTTGGTTTTCACTTTTTGCCGATCTTTGTCCAATTTAGACGATGAATTCGGTTTTCATCATGGTCGGCGGTAAATTTTATTTTCACATTGCCGACCTGTAGAGAGGCTTTGTAGAAAAAATTTGAAAAGTTTTATTCAAATAGAAAGTGGACATACAGGAAAAATATATATATGTGGCATTTTACCCTCTTAAGTTTAGGCAGTTTTGCAGATCTTGGCTTTGTGCCTCGTTAAAAAACCTTTTCAGGAAAAAGAGTGCACCTTTGGCCTAAGATCCTTTATTACTTCCTAACTATAATACCTTCTTAGGTTGCAGGGATGCCATGACCTTGGTAGCTCTCGCCCTTCGAGTTTGGACACCCTGTAGTAGCCTTTTCCTAATACCTCTGTGACTCGGTAGGGTCCTTTCCATTTAGCCGCCAGTTTTCCTTCTCCAGGTTGACTTGTTCCGATATCATTTCGGATTAGGATGAGGTCGTTGTTGGCAAAACTTTGCTGTACTACCTTTCAATTGTATCTTGAGACCATTCGACACTTTAACACCTCCTCCCTGATCCGAGCTCTTTTTCGGATTTCTGGGAGTAAGTCGAGCTCTTCTTTTTGAAGTTGAGAGTTGGCCTCTTCACTATAGGGGATCGTTCTGGGGGATCCTTCTTCGACTTCCACTGGGATTATTGCATCAATTCCATAAGCCAGTTGGAAAGGTGATTCCCTGGTCGTGGAGTTTGGGGTTGTCCGATATGCCCATAGGACTTGTGGGAGCTCTTTATCCCAGGCTCCCTTTGCATCCTGTAATCTCCATTTTAGCCCGGCTAATATGACTTTATTGGCGGCTTCTGCCTGTCCATTAGCCTTGGGGTGTTCTACCGACGTGAATTGGTGCTTTATGTTCAAGTCGGCCACCAATTTTCTAAACCCTACATCTATGAATTGAGAGCCATTGTCTGTGGTAATGGAGTAAGGAGCCCCAAACCTTGTGACAATGTTTCTATATAGGAATTTTTGACTTCTTTGAGCAGTGGCGTTAGCTAGGGGCTCTGCTTCAATCCATTTTGTTAAATAGTCTACTGGTCCACGAATCTGAAATCACACTTTTGCAACTCCACACAACTAATCAGCAAGTGCACTGGGTCGTCCAAGCAATACTGTACGTGAGTAAGGGTCGATCCCACAGAGGTTGCCGGCTTGAAACAAGCTATGGTTATCTTGTAACTCTTAGTCAAGAGATTAATAATAAAAAGGGTTTTGTTTGTGAAAAGTAAAAGAGCATGAAAAGAATGATACTTGTTATTCAATAATAGAGAGCAGGTTGAGGTTTCGGAGTTGCTTTGTCTTCTAAATTTCAACTTTCCTTCTGTCTTCTTCTTCCAAAAACGTATGTCCCTTCCATGGCAGGCTGTATGTTGGTGGATCACTGTTGTCAATGGCTACCATCCGTCCTCTCAGTGAAAACATGTCCTCTACGGTTTTTCGCATGGCTAATCATCTGTCGGTTCCCACATGTGTCAGAATAGGATACATTTATCCTTTTGCACACTGTCACTGCGCCCAACATTCGCAAGTTTGATGCTCGTCACAGTCATCCCATCCCAGATTCTACTCGGAATACCACAGACAAGGTTTAGATTTTTCAGATCTCAGGAATGCTGCCAATTCGTCCTAGCCTTTACCATGAAGGTTCAGATCTCATGAGTTTGAGTGCTCTATTGTCAGGAGATGCAGGTCAAACTCGTGTATTAGAAACCCAAGAGATACACACTCAAGCTGTCGCCCAATGACTACGTTGAGCTCATGTAGAACGGAAGTGATTGTCAGGCACGCATTCATAAGTTAGGGAATGATGATGAGTGTCACAGATCATCACATTCTCCATGTTGAAATACGAGTGAGTATCTTAGAATAGAAACAAACGTGATTTAATAGAAAACAGTAGTAATTGCATTAATCCATAGAAACATAGCAGAGCTCCTCACCCCCACCTATGGGGTTTAGAGGTTCATACTGTAGAAGATACAATAGGATTTCTAAAAAATATCATAAGTTCCAAAATAAATCTCTAAAAGTACTTTTTATACTAAACTAGTAACCTAGATTTACAGAGAATGAGTAACTAGATGCAGAGTGTGCAGAAATCCACTTCCAGGGCCTACTTAGTGAGTGTTTGGGCTGAGCTTCCTAGCTTTCACGTGCATGTGCCATTTTTGGAGTTAAACGCCAGCTTGGATGCCAGTTTGGGCGTTTAACTCCAGATTTGGTGCCAGTTCTGGCATTTTACGCCAGAAAAGGGTCTCTGGTGGGCGTTTAAACGCCAGTTCGAGCAAAGTATAGACTATCATATATTTCTGGAAAGCCCAACATGTCTACTTTCCAACGCAATTGAGATCGCCCCAATTGGATTTCTGTAGTTTCAGAAAATATACTTTGAGTGCAGGAGGGTCAGAATCCAACAGCATATGCAGTCCTTTTTCAGCCTCTGAATCAGATTTTTGCTCAGGTCCCTCAATTTCAGCCAGAAAATACTTGAAATTATAGAAAAATACACCAACTCATAGTAAAGTCTAGAAATGTGATTTTTGCATAAAAATTAATAAAAATACAACAAAAAGTGAATAAAACATGCTAAACTATATGAAAATACTACCAAAAAGAGTATAAAATATCCGCTCATCACAACAGCAAACTTAAAATATTGGACTATCCCCAAGCAACTAGACAAATAAAATAGGATGAAAAGAAGATCGTGGTGCAATAAAATGTCAGAGTCTTCAATGAAGTTCAAATTCAAATTAGATGAGTGAGGCTTATAGCTTTTTACTTCTGAATAGTTTTAGCATCTCATTTTATCCCCTGAAACTCAAAATGATTAGCTTCCTTCAGAACTCAGCATGCAGATAGTGTTATTGATTCTCCTAGTTTAGTATGTTGATTCTTGAACACAGCTACTTTATGAGTCTTGTTTGTGACCCTAAGCAACTTGTTTTCCAGTATTACCACTAGATACATAAATGCCACAGACATCTAACTGGGTGAACCTTTTCAGATTGTGACTCAAGCTTGCTAGAGTCCCTAGTTAGAGGTGCCCAAAGTTCTTAAGCACACTCTTTTTGCTTTGGATCACGACTTTAACCACTCAGTCTCAAGCTTCTCACTTGGACCTTCATGACACAAGCACATGATTAGGGACAGCTTGATGTAGCCACTTAGGCTAGGATTTTATTCCCTTGAGCCCTCCTATCCATTAATGCTCAAAGCCTTGGATCCTTTTTACCCTTGCCTTTTGGTTTAAAGGACTATTGGCTTTTTTCTGCTTGCTTTTTTTCTTTTTCTTTCTTTTTCTTTATTTTTAGCAATTTTTTTCGCAAGCTTTGTGTTCTTCACTACTTTTTCTTGCTTCAAGAATCAATTTCATGATTTTTCAGATTATCAATAACATTTCTCTATTTACCTCCTTCTTTCAAGAGTCAAACATTACTTAAATTTTAGTTAAAAAAATTATGCACTGTTTATGCCTTCATTCAGAGAGCTAAAGCAATGCCACCACATATAAATAATTTGAATTTTTCTTATTATATACTCGAGATATTTGCACCCTTGATCTTCTAAAAAAATCTACTATTTTATTCATGTTTGATGATAATAAGAAAATTAAATTATACCCAAATTGATAAAAATAATACTAATGCTCATGCAATCCTAATACTAATGCTCATGCAATTCTAATATAGGTCCCTAATAACAAAAGTTATCATAGCGTTAGGACTCAACAATCTTGATTTTGGGAGATAGGTGCTCCGTCAATCTGTGGGATGCCTAGCGCTTCAAGGGATAGCCTCTCGCACTTCAGCTCCTATAGCTCACGCCCTTGCTGCTCTTGTTCCTTGAGCAATTTTCAAAGCATGATGTTCTGATTCTGCTGCTCTTCTTTGAGTTGATCCACAGCTCCTTGTAGCTTAGTAACAGATGCTTCTAAGCGAACCCAATAGTTAAATTGGGGGATTTTTGGGAGAAGCTCATGCGCCCTCCTCTTGGTGGGGTTGTCTTGAGCTTGAGATCCATCCATTATCTTTTTAGTGATTGAGTGCTCAGTTGGGATGAACTCATCCACTCCCATCTGTACCCCTGCATCCTTACATAACAAATAGATCAAGCTTGGGTAAGCCGATTTGGCCTCAGTAGATTTCTTTTGTGCAATTGTGTACATTTCATAAGGAATTAGCTGATGAACCTCCACCTCTTTTAGTTGGTTTGGGACACCTTTTGTGTTGGTTATCTACTTGGTTCCAAGGAGGCATATGTCCTCTAGAACTTGATCCAGCTTTTTATATTTAGCCATTCTCCTATTAAAGGATTCTGGATCATCTTCTAGTTGAGGAAGTTTGAGGACTTCTCTTACTTTGCCAAGGTAAAAGTAAATAATCTTCCCCCTGACCATAGTCCGGAAGGTGTGGAAGGCAGTTCCCTCTATTCTTTGTGTATCTGTTAACCATAGATTTACATAGAATTCATGGACCATGTTTCTTCCCACATTCATCTCAGGAGTAGCTAGGATTTCCCAGCCTCTATTTTGAATCTACTCTTGGATCTTTGGATATTCGTCTTCTTTCAGATCGAATTTAACTTCCGGGATCACTGATTTTCTACACGTGATTTTGAAGTAATGGTCTGCATGTTCTTTGGTGCAGAACCTCTCATGCATCCAAGGTTTTGGATTGTTCTCTTTCTTGCCTCTTGGAGTGGTTTGTTTTCCTTTAGGGGCCATGATATTGGTGAGTTTTAGCTCAGTGATCACGGAAAAATACACCAAACTTAGAGGTTTGCTTGTCCTCAAGCAAAAGAAAGGAAAGAAGAGGGACAGAAGGAGAGAAGGATTCGAATGGTGAATGAATGGGGATGGCCGAATGGGATTTAAAAGGGAGAGGGTGTTTTTTGAAATTTTTTGAAAAAGATATGATAGAAAGATTTGATTGGTAAAAGATAAACATAATATGAAAAATATAGGATTTTAAAATTTTGAAAGATATGCAAAAGATATAAGGAATTGAAATCAGAATTTTTGTTTATGCATCTAAGAAACAAAAGATAAGGTGGATGAAGAAAACGTTTGGAAAGAAATTGAAAAAAAATGAGGTTTAAAATTGTTTTGAAAAAGAATTTAAAAAGAATTTATAAAATCATTAATTTTTGAAAATTAAAATTGAAAGGTGAATATTTGTGACATGTTTATGCATTAAATTATGAATTAAAACATGAAAATTTAAAAAAATTGAATTGAAAACAAAATTCCCCTCTCCGTGCTGTTCTGGCGTTAAACGCCCAGAATGGATCTGATGGCCAATCTGGGCGTTTAACTCCCAGCCAGGTACCCTGGCTGGCGTTAAATGCCAGAAATCATTTGTCACTGGGCGTTTTTCTGAATGCCCAGGATGCTGCCCATTCTGGTGTTAAAATCCCAGAATGCTACCCATTTTGGCGTTTAATGCCTAGAATGCTACCTTTACTGGAGTTTAATGCCCAGAATGGTGCCCATTCTGGGCGTTTAACGCCCAAAATGCCTCTTTACTGGCGTTTTTACGCCAGTGAGCTTTTTTTCTCTGTGATTCCTCTGCTTTATGTTCTGAACCTTCATTTTTCTAAATTATTTACTGAAATGTATTAACAAACATGAATAGCAAAATAAGATAACTCATATAATTGTTATAAACATCTAATTTATGCTGATGGCTGGTATGCCACCCAGCAAGCGCTTTTTTACTGTCTTTAGCTGGACTTTGCTGAGCTTTAATCTAGTCTCAGCTTTGAGCATTCTTGCTCAACATTGCCTTCAAAATAATGTTTGACTCTCTCCCCATTAACAATGAACTTCTTGTAATCACATATGGTCCCTTCCACCGGGATTTCAGTTTCCCAGGGAACAATCTAAGCCCAGAGTTGAATAGCAAAACCATCTATCCTGGCTCACAGACTGTAGATGATAGCTTTCTATCATGCCACATTTTTGCTTTCTCCTTGTAAATTTTGGCATTTTCGAAAGCATTGAGTCTGAACTACTCTAGCTCATTCAACTGGAGTAATCTCTTCTCTCCAGTTACCTGGTGCACGAAATTGCAATCACACTCTTGCAATTTCGCACAACTAACCAGCAAGTGCACTGGTCGTCCAAGTAATACGTGAGTAAGGGTCGATCCCACGGAGATTGTCGGCTTGAAGCAAGCTATGGTTATCTTGTAACTCTTAGTTAGGATATCAATAATTCTCAGGTTTAATTGTGAAGAGTAAAAGAACATGAAATAAATACTTGTTTTGCAGTAATGGAGAACAAGTTGAGGTTTTGGAGATGCTCTTTTTTCTGAATCTCTGCTTTCCTACTGTCTTCTTCTTCATGCATGCAAGGCTCCTTCCATGGCAAGCTGTATGTAGGGTTTGTTCAACGCGCTCTGTCACAGCACGACTAATCATCTGTCGGTTCTCAATCAGGTTGGAATAGAATCCAGTGATTCTTTTACGTCTGTCACTAACGCCCAGCCTTCAGGAGTTTGAAGCTCGTCACAGTCATTCAATCCTTGAATCCTACTCAGAATACCACAGACAAGGTTTAGACTTTCCGGATTCTCTTGAATGCTGCAATCAATTCTAGCTTATACCACGAAGATTCTGATTAAGGAATCCAAGAGATATTCACTCAATCTAAAGTAGAACGGAGGTGGTTGTCAGGCACACATTCATAGGTGAGAATGATGATGAGTGTCACGGATCATCACATTCATCAAGTTGAAGAACAAGTGATATCTTAGAATAGAAGCAAGCGTGATTGAATGAAAAACAGTAGTAATTGCATTAATCCATCACGACACAGCAGAGCTCCTCACCCCCAACCATGGGGTTTAGAG
This sequence comes from Arachis hypogaea, assembly GCF_003086295.3. NCBI lineage: Eukaryota > Viridiplantae > Streptophyta > Magnoliopsida > Fabales > Fabaceae > Arachis > Arachis hypogaea. Next base: position 35,023,897 of record NC_092045.1, on the reverse strand, counting down.
ACTCATGCCGTAGAAGATATAATAAGAAACGTGTAATGTGTCATGAGGTAAAGATACAATGTCAAAAGGTTCTATTAATAGTGAACTAGTAACCTAGGGTATACAGAAATGAGTAAATAACGTAAAAATCCACTTCTGGGGTCCACTTGGTGTGTGCTTGGGCTGAGCATTGAAGCTTTCATGTGTAGAAACTTTTCCTGGAGTTAAACGCCAGCTTTTGTGCTAGTTTGGGCGTTTAACTCCAATTTTTGTGCCAGTTCCAGCGTTAAACGCTGGGAATTCTGAAGCTCATTTGCAATGCCAGTTTGGGCCATCAAATCTTGGGCAAAGTATGGATTATTAAACATTGCTGGAAAGCCCAGGATGTCTACTTTCCAACGCAATTGAAAGCGCACCAATTGGGCTTCTGTAGCTCCAGAAATCCACTTTGAGTGCAGGAAGGTCAGAAGCCAACAGCATCTGCAGTCCTTTTTCAGCCCCTGAATCAAATTTTTGCTCAGGTCCCTCAATTTCAGCCAGAAATTACCTGAAATCATAGAAAAACACACAGACTCATAGTAAAGCCCAAAAAACTGAATTTTAAATAAAAACTAATAAAAACATGCTAAAAACTAACTAAAATGTACTAAAAACATACTAAAAACAGTGCCAAAAAGCGTATAAATTATCCGCTCATCACAACACCAAACTTAAATTGTTGCTTGTCCCTAAGCAACTGAAAATCAATTAGGATAAAAAGAAGAGAACATACTATAGACTCCAAAATATCAACGAAACTTAGCTCCAATTAGATGAGCGGGACAAGTAGCTTTTTGCTTTTGAACAGTTTTGGCATCTCACTTTATCATTTGAAGATTAGAATGATTGGCATCTATAGGAACTCAAAATTCAGATAGTGTTATTGATTCTCCTAGTTAAGTGTGATGATTCTTGAACATAGCTACTTTATGAGTCTTGGTTGTGGCCCAAAGCACTCTGTCTTCCAGTATTACCACTGGATACATACATGCCACAGACTCATAACTCGGTGAACCTTTTTAGATTGTGACTCAGCTTTGCTAGAGTCCCCAATTAGAGGTGTCCAGGGTTCTTAAGCACACTCTTTTTGCCTTGGATCACTTTTTATCTCTATCCCTTTTTTTTCATTTTTTTTTGAATTCACAGCTTTTTTCTTGCTTCAAGAATCAATTTGATGATTTTTCAGATCCTCAATAACGTTTTTCCTTTTCCATCATTCTTTCAAGAGCCAACAATTTTAACATTCTCTAATCAACATATTCAAAAGACATATGCACTATTCAAGCATTCATTCAGAAAACAAAAAGTATTGTCACCACATCAAGCTAATTCAACTAGTTTCAGAGAGGAATTCGAAATCCTGCACTTCTTGTTCTTTTGTGATTAAAGCATTTTTCATTTAAGAGAGGTGATGGATTCATAGAACATTCATAGCTTTAAGGCATAGACATTAAATTTTATTAATCATGAATTAAAAACAAAACTCAAAGATAAACATAAGATAAGACTAATAGTAATAGAAAACAAATATTTAAATGACTCAAAAATAGACTCCTAATGATAGAGGTTATCACAGAGTTAGGACTCAACAACCTTGATCTTGAGAAGTGGATGCTCCCTCAACTTGTGGGGTATTTGACCCTTTAAGGGAGAGCTTCTGGTGCTTCAGCTCCTGTAGCTCACGCCCCCTACTTCTCTTGTTCCTTCAGCAATTTGCAGAGCATGCAGTTTTGATTCTGCTGTTCTTCTTTAATTTGTTCCATAGCTTCTTGCAGCTTGGCAACAGATGCTTTTAGGCGGGTCCAGTAGTCAATTTCAAGGAGTTCAGGGAGGAACTCCTGTGCCCTCCTTTTGATAGAATTATCTTGCATTTGTCCTTCCATTGACTTCTTGGTGATTGGATGTTCAATTGGGATGAATTCATCTATTCCTATCCTCACCCTAGCATCTTTACATAGCAAAGAGATTAAGCTTGGGTAAGCCAGTTTGGCTTCAGTGGAATTCTTGTTTGCAATTGTGTAAATCTCACAAGCAATCAGATGATGAACCTCCACTTCTTTTCCCAGCATAATGCAATGAATCATCACTGCTCTCTTGATAGTGACCTCAGAACAGTTGCTAGTGGGCAATATGGAATGCCCAATGAAGTCTAGCCAACCTCTTGCAATTGGTTTGAGATCTCCCCTCTTGAGTTGGTTTGGGACACCTTTTGAATTGGTTGTCAACTTAGTTCCAAGGAGGCATATGTCCTCTAGAACTTGATCCAACCCCTTATCTGCTCTCACCATTCTCCTATTAAAGGATTCAGGATCATCTTGCAGTTGAGGCAATTTGAAGACCTCTCTTATTTTGTCTAGATGGAAGTAAATAATTCTCCCTCTGACCATGGTTCTGTAGGTATGAAAAGCAGTTACAGTCATTCTCTGCTTATCTGTCAGCCACAGATTTGAGTAGAATTCCTGAACCATGTTTCTTCCAACCTTTGGATCTCCGGATATTCATCTTCTTTCAGATCGAATTTAACTTCCGGGATCACTGACCTTAGACCCATTATTTTGTGGTAATGGTCTGCATGTTCTTTGGTTAAGAACTTCTCTTGACTCCAAAGATCCTTTAGAGCATTCTCTTTCTTGCCTCTAGAATTGGCTTGTTTTCCTTTGGGAGCCATGATCTTGATGAGCCTTAGCTTAGTGACCACGGAAAAGAACACCAAACTTAGAGGGTTGCTTGTCCTCAAGCAAAAGAAAAGAAAGAGGAGAGAGAGGAGGAGAGCAAATTTGAATGGTGGGGAAAGGGGAACGGCCGAACTTATATTTATAAGGGAGGGGGGAGAGATTTCGAAAATTTTGAAGGAGATTTGAGAAGATATGGAAAGAAATTGAGAGATATTTGAGTTTTTGAAGAAGATTTGGAAAGGATTTGAAAGAGATTTGAAGAATGATTTTAATTTTTTTTAGATTTGAAGGTGAATGATGAAAGTTTGAAATGTGTTTATGCAGAAAATTATGGATCAAAACTAGAAACTTTGAAAAAATTTGAAGTGGAAAGCAAAATCTCTATCCCCCACCTATCTGGCGTTAAACGCCCAGAATGGTATCCATTCTGGCGTTTAACGCCCAAATGTTGGCCAATATGGGCGTTTAACACCCAGCCAGGTACCCTGGCTGGCGTTAAACGCCAGAAACCCCTTCATCACTGGGCGTTTTGCTAAACGCCCAGGATGCTGCACACCTGGCGTTAAACGCCCAGAATGGTGCCCATTCTGGCGTTTAACGCCCAAAATGGTACCTTTACTGGCGTTAAACGCCCAGAATGGTATCCATTCTGGCATTTAACGCCCTGAGTACCCCTTACTGGCATTTTTTCGCCAGCAAGCTCCTTTTCTCTGCTTTTTGCACTGAATCCTTCTGTAACTCTGTGAATTCCTTCAATTTTGATGATTGCCCTTTGAGAATATGTATCAAACTTTTTTTAAATAGAACAGATAACCTGCTAATGACTGGGTTGCCTCCCAGCAAGCGCTTCTTTATTGTCTTTAGCTGGACCTTTTACTGAGATTCATTCAAGCCCAGTTTTGAGCATTCTTACTGAAAATTGCTTTCAAGATAGTGTTTGATCCTCTGTCCATTAACAATGAACTTTTTATCAGAATCAATATCCTGAAGCTCAACATATCCATATGGTGACACTCCTGTAATCACATACGGACCCCTCCATCGGGATTTATGTTTTCCTGAGAATAGTCTGAGCCTAGAGTTGAATAGCAGAACTTTTTGTCTTGGTTCAAAGACTCTTGATGACAACTTTTTGTCATGCCACTTCTTTGCCTTTTCCTTATAGATTTTTGTATTTTCGAAGGCACTGAGTCTGAACTCCTCTAGCTCATTTAGCTGGAGCAATCTTTTGTCACCAGCTAACTTAGCATCCATGTTTAGGAACCTGGTTGCCCAGTAGGCTTTGTGTTCCAATTCCACGGGCAGATGACAGGCCTTCCCATACACAAGTTAGTATGGAGAGGTTCCTATAGGAGTCTTGTATGCTGTTCTGTATGCCCACAGAGCATCATCCAAGCTCTTTGCCCAATTCTTTCTACGGGCAATAACAGTTCGTTCCAGGATTCTTTTTAGCTCTCTATTAGAGACTTCAGCTTGCCCATTTGTCTATGGATGATACAGAGTTGCTACTTTGTGGCTAATTCCATATCGAACCATAGCAGAGTACAGCTGTTTATTGCAGAAATGAGTGCCCCCATAATTGATTAGTACTCTAGGAACACCAAACCTGCTGAAGATGTGTTTCTGGAGTAATTTCAGCACGGTCTTGGTATCATTATTGGGTGTGGCAATTGCTTCTACCCATTTAGATACATAGTCTACTGCCACCAAAATATAAGTGTTTGAGTATGATAGTGGGAAGGGACCCATGAAGTCAATTCCCCATACATCAAACAATTCAATCTCTAAGATCCGTTGTTGAGGCATAGCGTAACCATGAGGCAAGTTACCAGCTCTTTGGCAACTGTCACAGTTACGCACAAACTCTCGGGCATCCCTATAGAGAGTAGGCTAGTAGAATCCACATTGGAGGACCTTAGTGGCTGTTCGCTCACCTCCAAAATGTCCCCCATATTTTGATCCATGGCAATGCCATAGGATTCTTTGTGCTTCCTCTCTAGGTACACATCTGCGGATTATTCCGTCTACACATCTCTTAAAGAGATATGGCTCATCCCATAAGTAGTACTTGGCATCTGAAATTAATTTTTTTCTTTGCACTCTGCTGTACTCCTGTGGTATGAACCTCACAGCTTTATAGTTTGCAATGTCTGCAAACCATGGAGCTTCCTGAATGGCAAAGAGTTGCTCATCTGGAAAGGTCTTAGAGATCTCAGTAGAAGGGAGGGACGCCCCTGCCACTGGTTCTATTTGGGACAAATGATCAGCTACCTGGTTCTCTGTCGCTTTTGTCTCTTATTTCTATATCAAACTCTTGCAGAAGCAACACCCACCTTATAAGCCTAGGTTTTGAATCCTGCTTTGTGAGTAAGTATTTAAGAGCAGCATGGTCAGTGTACACAATCACTTTTGACCCTACTAAATAGGATCTAAACTTGTCAATGGCATAAACCACTGCAAGTAACTCTTTTTCTGTGGTTGTGTAATTCTTCTGTGCGTCATTTACAACACGGCTAGCATAATAAATGACATGCAGAAGCTTGTTATGCCTCTGTCCCAACACTGCACCAATGGCATGGTCACTGGCATCACACATTAGTTCGAATGGTAATGTCCAGTCTGGTGCAGAGATAACTGGTGCTGTGACCAGCTTGGCTTTCAGGGTCTCAAATGCCTACAGACACTGTGTGTCAAACACAAATGGTGTGTCAGCAGCTAGCAGGTTGCTTAGAGGTTTTGCAATTTTTGAAAAATCCTTTATAAACCTCCTGTAGAATCCTGCATGTCCTAGAAAGCTTCTAATTGCCTTAACATTGGCAGGTGGTGGCAATTTTTCAATTACCTCCACCTTTGCTTGATCCACCTCTATTCCCTTGCTTGAAATTTTATGCCCAAGGACAATTCCTTCAATCACCGTAAAATGACATTTTTCCCAGTTTAAAACTAGGTTGGTCTCTTGGCATCTTTTTAGAACAAGTGCTAGATGGTTAAGGCATGAGCTGAATGAGTCTCCAAATACTGAAAAGTCATCCATGAAGACTTCCAGAAATTTCTCCACCATATCTGAGAAGATTGAGAGCATGCACCTCTAGAAGGTTGTAGGTGCATTGCACAGACCAAAAGGCATCCTTCTGTAGGCAAATACTCCAGAAGGACATGTAAATGCTGTTTTCTCTTGGTCTTGAGGGTCAACTGCAATTTGGTTATAGCCTGAGTAGCCGTCCAAAAAGCAGTAATAATCATGATCCGCTAGTCTTTCTAGCATTTGGTCTATGAATGGTAAAGGAAAATGATCCTTTCTGGTGGCTGTATTGAGCCTTCTGTAGTCAATACACATGCGCCACCCTGTAACTGTTCTTGTAGGAACCAGTTCATTCTTTTCATTATGAACCACTGTCATGCCTCCCTTTTTGGGGACAACTTGGACAGGACTCACCTAGGGGCTATCAGAAATAGGATAAATAATCTCAGCCTCTAGTAATTTAGTAACCTCTTTCTGCACCACCTCCTTCATGGCTGGATTTAGCCGCCTCTGTGGTTGAACCACTGGCTTGGCATTATCTTCCAATAGGATCTTGTGCATGCATCTTGTTGGGCTAATGCCCTTAAGATCACTTATGGACCACCCAAGAGCTGTCTTATGTGTCCTTAGCACTTGAATTAGTGCTTCCTCTTCCTGTGAGTTTAAAGCAGAGCTTATAATCACTAGAAAAGTGTCACCTTCTCCCAGAAATGCATACTTTAGGGATGGTGGTAATGGCTTGAGCTCGGGTTTAGGAGGCTTACCCTCTTCCTGAGGAATTTTCAGAGGTTCTTTTATTTCCTCTGGTTCCTCCAGATCAGGCTGAACATCTTTAAAGATATCCTCTAGCTTTGAGGATAAGGCATCTTGGCTTTATACTCTTCAACCTTAGTTGCTACAAGTTTATTTCCTACAGAAGTTGTTGGAGAAGCCTTCTTAGAGGGGTTACTATCAGCACTCTCAGGTGTCTGATTCCTCATTGGCATTTGAACGCCAGGATTGGGTGAGAAATGGGCGTTTAACACCAACTTTCCCCCCTTTTCTGGCGTTTAAACGCCAGAACTGGGCAAGGAATGGGCGTTTAACGCCAACCTTCCCCCCTTTCTGGCGTTTGAACGCCAGGAGTATTCCTCTCTGGGCTCTTACTGTCCTCAGAGGGATTTTGGGCAGTGGTTTGGTTATCCTCTATTAGTTGTTCCTTTCTTAGCTTTTTGCTACTTTGAGCAGTGTTATTCAATGTCTTCACACTCCTCAGTTGAACTGCTTGGCATTCTTCTGTTATCTGTTTAGATAACTGCTGTTTTGTCTGATTCAACTGTGATTCTATATTCTTGTTAGCAATTTTGGTTTCTTGGAGCATCTCTTTGAATTCTGCTAACTGTTTTGTCATCAGGAGTAATTACTGATTAATCTCAACAACCTGTTCTTGAGGATTAGGATTAGAAGTTACTGCCATGGCTTCTTCTTTTGTAGAGGGCTCACTGCTACAGTACAAATATTGATTTCTAGCAACAGTATCTATGAGCTTTTGAGCCTCTTCAATCGTCTTCCTCATATGTATAGATCCACCAGCTGAGTGGTTGATGAGCGGATAATTTATACGCTTTTTGGCATTGTTTTTAGATAGTTTTTAGTAAGTTTAAGCTACTTTTAGGGATGTTTTCATTAGTTTTTATGTTAAAATTCACATTTCTGGACTTTACTATGAGTTTGTGTGTTTTTCTGTGATTTCAGGTAAATTCTGGCTGAAATTGAGGGATTTAAGCAAAACTCTGAAAAAGGCTGACAAAAGGACTGCTGATGCTGTTGGAATCTGGCCTCCCTGCACTCGAAATGGATTTATTGGAGCTACAGAACTCCAAATGGCACGTTCTCAACGGCGTTGGAAAGTAGACATCCAGAGCTTTCCAGCAATATATAATAGTCCATACCTTGTTCGGAAATTGACGACGTAACTTGGCGTTGAACGCCAAGTACATGCTGCTGTCTGGAGTTAAACGCCAGAAAAACGTCATGAACCGGAGTTGAACGCCCAAAACACGTCATAACTTGGAGTTCAACTCCAAGAGAAGCCTCAGCTCGTGGATAGATCAAGCTCAGCCCAAGCATACACCAAGTGGGCTGACGAATGGATTATTTCCGGTATAGAAATTATCAAGTAATCAATCGTAGTATAGTCTAAACCGACGCAGAATCCATCATCAAAGTAATTCTACAATCTATAACCGAGAGTATTAGTCCCGAGTCGTTCTTCCCTAGGAATGCTACAAGGATGCATGTTATTGGTTAAGTGGTCTTTTGTGGCTTGAAGAGTGTGGCATAAAAGTGCTAATAAAAGAAAACAACAATCAATCAATATTAAAAGCCTTGGCCAAGGTTGAATATTGGAAGTTCCATCACTATAGCTTCCTTCAATTGGGATGACAAAGGAGTGTTGCTTTACTTAGTTAACCCCTAATTATAGAGGGAAGTCAAGTAAAAGTAACTAACTTGAGTCACAAGTCCTAGTCTTACCCTAGGGAAGTCTAGCTTTAGTGCACTCCAAGTCAATTAGCAACTTCTAATTATCAATCAACAATTGACATCCATTATTCAAGTGTCTCCAATGACTCAACTACTAGGCCAAGTGAGGGGATACTACTCCATATCTAAAGTTGGCATTTTCTCAAACACTTGGAGAGCGAGAATGAAAGACATAGTAAAATTGAGAGGAAATTTAGAATCAAAGTAATTCAACACAAGAAATCAACAAGAATCAACAATGAACAACAATGAAAATGAGATCTTCAATGAATTAATAGAATCCAAAACAACAAAGTTAAATCTAAGATCTATGAGAATTAAACAACTACAAACACTAATTGAGATTAGAGAAGAGGATCTACAACATGAACAAAGTAAATTGAGAGTTGTAATGGATCTCACCAAGGAATGGTTGAGAATTGAGAAAATGAAGATGAATCCTAGAGAGAAGTTGGAGTTTCTCTCTCTACAAATGTAACTAACTAAGAATATCTACCTAAAGATCTAAAATTAGTCTATGGATGTGAATGTGTGTCAATCCCCTTCAATCCTTGGCTCTTATATGCATTTTGGCGCCAAAGTTGGTTGCTGAAACCTTCCAAAATCGCCAGGCACGTGTTGCAATAAAAGAATCACATGCGGACTGATGAGCGGATAATTTATACGCTTTTTGGCATTGTTTTTATATAGTTTTTATTAAGTTTAAGCTACTTTTAGGGATGTTTTCACTAGTTTGTATGTTAAATTCACATTTCTGGACTTTACTATGAGTTTGTGTGTTTTTCTATGATTTCAGGTAAATTCTGACTGAAATTGAGGGATTTGAGCAAAACTCTGAAGAAGGCTGACAAAAGGACTGCTGATGCTGATGGAATCTGACCTCCCTGCACTCGAAATGGATTTTCTAGAGCTACAGAACTCCAATTGGCGCGCTCTTAACGGCGTTGGAAAGTAGACATCCAGGGCTTTCCATCAATATATAATAGTCCATACTTTATTCGAAGAATGACGACGTAACTTGGCGTTAAACGCCAAGTACACGCTGCTGTCTGGAGTTAAACGCCAGAAAAACGTCATTATCCGGAGTTGAACGCCCAAAACACGTCAAAACCTGGAGTTTGACGCCAAGAAATGCCTTAGCTCGTGAATTAATCAAGCTCAGCCCAAGCATACACAAAGTGGGCCCCGGAAGTGGATTTATGCATCAATTACTTACTCATGTAAACCCTAGTAGCTAGTCTAGTATATATAGGACATTTATCTATTGTATTAGACATCTTTGGTCTCAGTTTTGTTTTACTCTTCATCTTAGGAGATCATTGATCACGTTTAGGGAGGCTGGCCATTCGGCCATGCCTGAACCCTTTGCTTATGTATTTTCAACGGTGGAGTTTCTGCACACCATAGATTAAGGGTGTGGAGCTCTGCTGTACCTCAAGTATTAATGAAATTCTATTATCTCTTATTCGGTTTCTATCTTATTCTTATTCCAAGATATTCATTCGTACCCAAGAACAGGATGAATGTTATGAGTCAGATTACCCTCATTATCATTCTCATTTATGAACGCGCGTGATTGACAACCACTTCCGTTCTACATGCAACAGAGCTTGAATGTATATCTCTTAGATTCCCCAACAGAATCTTCGTGGTATAAGCTAGATAGATGGCGGCATTTATGAGGATCCGGAAAGTCTCACCTTGTCTGTGGTATTCCGAGTAGGATCCTGGGAATCCGGAAAGTCTAACCTTGTCTGTGGTATTCCGAGTAGGATTCCGGTAATGAATGACTGTGACGTGCTTCAAACTTTAACCTGCTGGGCGTTAGTGACAGACGCAAAAGAGGGATTCTATTCCAGTAGGAGCGGGAACCAACCGGTGATTAGCCGTACTGTGACAGAGTGCGTTAGCATTAGTTTTCACTGCGAGGATGGGATGTAGCCATCAGCCATGGGTGATGCCTCCAGACTGGTTAGCTGTGCGAGTGACAGCCGCACAGGATATTTCCCCGAGAGGAAGAAAGTAGCCACAGTTGATGGTGAACCCCTAAACAAAGCTTGCCATGGAAAGGAGTAAGAAGGATTGAGTAGAAGCAGTAGGAGAGCAGGCGTCCCTGGGCTCTACAGCATCTCCATCCGCTTATCTGAAATTCCCACCAATGAATCTGCATAAGTCTTCTATCCTTTTATTATTCCTTTTTATTATTAATTATTCTAAAAAATCATAAACCAATTTAATCTGCCTGACTGAGACTTACAAGATGACTATAGCTTGCTTCATACCAACAATCTCTGTGGATTCGACCCTTACTCACGTAAGGTTTATTACTTGGACGACCCAGTACACTTGCTGGTTAGTTGAACGGAGTTGTGAGAATAAACAGTGCCCTAAGAATAAATATATGCTAAAGCTCAAAAGATAGAAATCACAATTTCGTCCACTAAGTTTTTGGCGCCGTTGCCGGGGATTGTTCGAGTATGGACAACTGACGGTTCATCTTGTTGCTCAGATTAGGTAATTTTCTTTTCAAAAATCTTTTTCAAAATTTTTCTTTTCTTTTTCGTTTTCTCCAACTTTATTTTCGAAAAAATTAATAAAAATACAAAAAAAAATTAGAAAATCATAAAAATAAAAAATATTTTGTGTTTCTTGTTTGAGTCTTGTGTTAATTTTTAAGTTTGGTGTCAATTGCATGCTTTTAAAAATTTTTCTTGCATTTTTCGAAAATCTCATGCATTCATAGTGTTCTTCATGATCTTCAAGTTGTTCTTGACAAGTCTTCTTGTTTGATCTTGATGATTTCTTATTTTGTGTCTTTCCTTGTTTTTCTTGTGCATTTTTGCATTCATATTTTTCATGCATTAAAGATTTTTAAGTTTGGTGTCTTGAATGTTTTCTTTGCATCAAAAATTTTTCAAAATTATGTTCTTGATGTTCATCATGATCTTCATAGTGTTCTTGGTGTTCATCTTGACATTCATAGCATTCTTGCATGCATCTTGTGTCTTGATCCAAAATTTTCATGTTTTGGGTCATTTTTGTGTTTTTCTTTAAAAATTCAAAAAAATCAAAAAAAATATCTTTTCCTTATTTTCCTCCAAATTTTCGAAATTTTGGGTTGACTTGGTCAAAAATTTTAAAATTAGTTGTTTCTTACAAGTCAAGTCAAAATTTCAATTTTAAAAATCTTATCTTTTCAAAATCTTTTTCAAAAATCATATCTTTTTCATTTTTTATAATTTTCGAAAATTTCAAAAATCTTTTTCAAAATATTTTCAAAATCTTTTTCTTATCTTTTATATCTAATTTTCGAAAATTAACTAACAAGTAATGTGATTGGTTCAAAAATTTGAAGTTTGTTACTTTCTTGTTAAGAAAGGTCCAATCTTTAAGTTCTAGAATCTTATCTTGTAGTTTCTTGTTAGTTAAGTAATTTTAAAAATTAAATCTTTTTCAAAATATCTTTTTCTTAAAAATCTTTTTATCTTTTTATCTTATCTTTTTCAAAAACTTTATCTTTTTCAAAATTTGATTTCAAAATATCTTATCTAACTTCTTATCTTCTTATCTTTTTCAAATTTTGATTTCAAATCTTTTTCAAATCAACTAACTAACTTTTTGTTTGTTTCTTATATTTTTCAAAACCACCTAACTACTTTTCCCTCTCTAATTTTCGAAAACTCTCTCTCTCTTTTTCAAAAATTCTTTTTGTTCTAAATTTTAATTTTAATTATATTTTGTCTTTGATTTTTGAAAATTAATAACCCTTTTTTTTCAAAATTAATTTCGAAAATTTCTCTTCTCTTTTCTTTTTTTCTTTTTATTTATTTAATTACTAACACTTCTCTTCACCTCTTTTCATCCAAATCTGAATCCATCCTTCTTCTTTCTTCTACCCCTTTCTTCTTCTACTAACAATAAAGGAATCTCTATACTGTGACATAGAGGATTCCTTTTCCTTTTCTTGTTTTCTTCTCTTTCATATGAGCAGGAACAGGGAAAAAGGCACTCTTGTTGAAGTTGATCCAGAACCTGAAAGGACTCTGAAGAGAAAATTAAGAGAAGCTAAATTACAACAATCCAGAAATAACCTTTCAGAAAATTTCGAACAGGAGAAGGAGATGGCAGCCGAAAATAATAATAATAATAATGCAAGGAGAATGCTTGGTGACTTCACAAAGCCAACATCCAAGTTTGATGGAAGAAGCATCTCCATTCCTGCCATTGGAGCCAATAACTTTGAGCTTAAGCCTCAACTAGTTGCATTAATGCAACAAAACTGCAAGTTTTATGGACTTCCATCTGAAGATCCTTATCAGTTTTTAACTGAGTTCTTGCAGATCTGTGAGATTGTAAAGACGAATGGAGTTGATCCTGAAGTCTACAGACTCATGCTTTTCCCTTTTGCTGTAAGAGACAGAGCTAGAATATGGTTGGATTCACAACCTAAGGATAGCCTGGACTCATGGGATAAGCTGGTCACTGCCTTCTTGGATAAATTCTTTCCTCCTCAAAAGCTGAGCAAGCTAAGAGTGGATGTTCAAACCTTCAAGCAAAAAGATGGTGAATCCCTCTATGAAGCTTGGGAAAGATACAAGCAGGTGACCAAAAGATGTCCATCTGACATGTTTTCAGAATGGACCCTATTAGATATATTCTATTATGGTCTCTCTGAATTTTCGAAAATGTCATTGGACCATTCTGCAGGTGGATCTATTCACCTGAAGAAAACGCCTGAAGAGGCTCAAGAACTCATTGACATGGTTGCAAACAACCAGTTCATGTATACCTCTGAGAGGAATTCTGTGAATAATGGGATACCTCAGAAGAAAGGAGCTCTTGAAATTGATGCTCTGAATGCCATATTGGCTCAGAACAAAATGTTGACTCAACAGGTCAACATAATCTCTCAAAATCTGAATGGATTGCAACATGCATTCAACAGTACTAGAGAGGCAGCTTCTGAAGAAGCTTATGATCCTGAAAACCCTGCCATGGCAGAGGTTAATTACATGGGTGAACCTTATGGAAACACCTATAACCCATCATGGAGAAATCATCCAAATTTCTCCTGGAAGGATCAACAAAAGCCTCAACAAGGCTTTAACAATGGTGGACGCAATAGGCTAGGCAATAGCAAGCCATATCCATCATCTTCTCAGCAACAGACAGAGAATTCTGAACAAAACACTTCTAATTTAGCCAATATAGTCTCTGATCTGTCAAAAGCCACTTTCAGTTTCATGAATGAAACAAGATCCTCCATTAGAAATTTGGAGGCACAAGTGGGCCAGCTGAGTAAGAAAGTCATTGAAACTCCTCCCAGTACTCTCCCAAGCAATACAGAAGAGAATCCAAAAGGAGAGTGCAAGGCCATTGATTTAATCAAAGTGGCCGAATGCACTAAGGAGGAGGAGGATGAAAATCCTAGTGAGGAAGACCTCCTGGGACGTCCAGCAAGTAAGAAGGAGTTTCCTATTAAGGATCCGGAGGAATCTGAAGCTCATCTAGAGACCATAGAGATTCCATTCAATCTCCTTCTGCCATTCATGAGCTCTGAAGAATATTCATCCTCTGAAGAGGATGAAGATGTGACTGGAGAGCAAGTTGCTCAGTACTTAGGAGCTATCATGAAGCTGAATGCCAAGCTGTTTGGTAATGAGACTTGGGAAGGTGAACCTCCCTTGCTCATTAGTGAACTAGATACTTGGATTCAGGAAACTCTACCTCAAAAGAAACAAGATCCTGGCAAGTTCTTAATAACTTGCACCATTGGCACCATGAGCTTTGAAAAAGCTCTATGTGATCTTGGGTCAGGGATAAATCTAATGCCACTCTCTGTAATGGAGAAGCTGGGAATCATTGAGGTACAACCTGCCTTGTTCTCATTACAATTGGCAGATAAGTCAGTAAGACAAGCTTATGGAATAGTGGAGGACGTTCTAGTAAAGGTTAAAGGCTTTTACATCCCTGCTGATTTCAGAATCCTAGATACTAGGAAGGAAGATGATGAATGCATCATCCTAGGAAGACCTTTCCTAGCCACAGCAGAAGCTGTGATAGATGTCAACAGAGGAGAGTTAGTCCTTCAATTGAATGGGGAATACCTTGTGTTTCAAGCACATGGTCATCCCTCTATGACAAAAGAGAGTAAGCATGAAGAACTTCTCTCAGTTCAGAGTCAAGAAGAACCCACACAGTCAAACTCTAAGTTTGGTGTTGTGAAGCCACAACCAAACTCTAAGTTTGGTGTTCAAATTCCATATCCAAACTCTACGTTTGGTGTGGAGACAACACACTAAATTGACCTGATCATCTTGTGGCTCCATGAGAGCCACTGTCAAGCTATTGACATTAAAGAAGCGCTTGTTGGGAGGCAACCCAATTTTATTTATCTAATTTTATTTTATTTTGTTTTAGTGTTATTTTTGTGTTGAATTAGGTACATGATCATGAGGAGTCACGAAAAATTCAAAGAAATTGAAAACAGAGTCAAAAACAGAAGAAAAAAATTTTTTCACCCTGGGGCAGCGCAGACTGGCGTTCAACGCCAGTAAGATGCATCTGGCTGGCGTTCAACGCCAGAACAGAGCATCTTTCTGGCGCTGAACGCCCAAAACAAGCAACAACCTGGCGTTTAACGCCAGGATGTGCACACAGAGGGCAATCTGGCGCTGAACGCCAGAAACAAGCATGAAACTGGCGTTCAACGCCAGAAACATGCATTACATGGGCGTTTAACGCCCAGAACATGCACCAATGGGCGTTTGAACGCCAGAATGATGCATGAAGGCAATTTACACGCCTATATAGTGAAGGAATGGTATTTCTTTTCACCTCAGGATCTGTGGACCCCACAGGATCCCCACCTACCTTTTCTTTAATCCTAATCACACTCTCCTAATCCAAATCTCATTTTCAATGTCACACTTCCCAAAAACCTTCACCAATCACCTCAATTCCTCTTCCCAATTACCTCATGCACCATTCACATCAACCTCCTCTTCCCCATAAACCCCACCTACCTCCATAAATTCAAATTCAATTTCCCACCCATTCCCACCCAAAATGGCCGAAACCTAACCCTCCCCTCTCCCTATACATACCTCTCCTTTCTTCTTCATTTTCACACAACACAAACCCCTTCTTCTCTCATATAGCCGAACCCCCTCCTCTCTTTCTCTACCAAAATTCTCTTCTTCTTCTTCCACTCTTCTTTTCTTTTTTGCTCAGGACGAGCAAATTTTAAGTTTGGTGTGGTAAAAAGCCTAAGCTTTTTATTTTTCATTCACCATCAATGGCACCCAAGACCGGAGTTTCCTCAAGAAAAGGAAAAGGGAAGGCAAAAGCTTCCACTTCCGAGTCATGGGAGAAGGAGAGATTCATCTCCAAGAGCCACCAAGACCACTTCTATGATGTTGTGGTAAAGAAGAAGGTGATCCCCGAGGTCCCTTTCAAGCTCAAAAAGAATGAGTATCCGGAAATCCAACATGAGATCCAAAGAAGAGGGTGGGAAGTCATAACCAACCCCATGCAACAAGTTGGAATATTGATGGTTCAAGAGTTCTATGCTAATGCATGGATCACTAGGAACCATGATCAAAGTATGAACCCGAATCCAAAGAACTATATCACAATGGTTCGGGGGAAATACTTAGATTTCAGTCCGGAAAATGTGAGGTTGGCATTCCATCTACCCATGATGCAAGGTGATGAACGCCCCTACACAAGAAGGGTCAACTTTAATCAAAGGTTGGACCAAGTCCTAATGGACATTTGTGTGGAAGGCGCCCAATGGAGAGTAGACTCCAAAGGCAAACCAGTCCAACTAAGAAGACTGGACCTCAAGCCTGTAGCTAGAGGATGGTTGGAGTTCATCCAAAGATCCATCATCCCTACAAGCAACCGATCTGAAGTTACTGTGGATCGGGCCATCATGATTCATAGCATCATGATTGGAGAGGAAGTGGAAGTTCATGAAGTCATATCCAATGAACTCTACAAAATAGCCGACAAGCCTTCATACATGGCACGGCTAGCCTTCCCCCACCTCATATGCCATTTATGCTACTCAGCTGGAGTTATCATAGATGGAGATGTCTCCATTGAAGAAGACAAGCCCATCACCAAGAAAAGGATGGAGCAAACAAGAGAAGTTCCTCACGGCCCTCAAGAAGAACATGAGGAAGTTCATCATCAACAAATGCCTCAAGGAATGCACTTTCCTCCCAACAACTATTGGGAGCAACTTAGTACCTCTTTGGAAGACTTGAGCCATAATGTTGAACAACTAAGGGTGGAACACCATGAACACGCCCTCACTCTCCAAGAAATAAGAGAAGATCAAAGAGCAATGAGGGAGGAGCAACAAAGGCAAGGAAGGGACATAGAAGAGTTGAAGAACATCATTGGTCCTTCAAGAAGAAGACGCCACTAAAGGTGGATTCATTCCTTGTTCTTTATTTTCTTTCTGTTTTCGGTTTTTAAGTATTATGTCTATCTATGTTTTGTGTTTCTACTTCATGATCATTAGTGTGTAACCATGCCTTAAAGCTATGAATAAAATCCATTAGTCCTTCACCTCTCTTAAAAGAAAAATGTTTTAATTCAAAAAGAACAAGAAGTACATAATTTTCGAAATTATTAGTGAATTTAATTTAATTATATTGATGTGGTGGCAATAATTTTTGTTTTCTGAATGAATGCTTGAACAGTGCATATTTTTGATCTTGTTGTTTATGTGTTAAAATTGTTGGTTCTTGAAAGAATGATGAACAAAGAGAAATGTTATTGATGATCTGAAAAACATCATGAAATTGATTCTTGAAGCAAGAAAAAGCAAAAAAAAAAAATGGCGAAAAATTTTAAAGCAAGGATCCAAGGCTTTGAGCATTAATGGATAGGAGGGCCCAAGGAAATTAAATCCAGGCCTAAGCGGCTAAATCAAGCTGTCCCTATTCATGTGCTTGTGTCATGAAGGTCCAAGTGAAAAGCTTGAGACTGAATGGTTAAAGTCGTGATCCAAAGCTAAAGAGTGTGCTTAAGAGCTCTGGACACCACTAACTGGGGACTTTAGCAAAGCTAAGTCACAATCTGAAAAGGTTCACCCAGTTATGTGTCTGTGGCATTTGTGTATCCGGTGGTAATACTGGAAGACAAAGTGCTTAGGGCCACAGCCAAGACTCATAAAATAGCTGTGTTCAAGAATCAACATGCCTAACTAGGAAAGTCAATAACACTATCTGAAATTCTAAGTTCCTAGAGAAGCCAATCACTCTAAACTTCAAAGGAAAAAGTGAGATGCCAAAACTGTTCAGAAGCAAAAAGCTACAAGTCCCGCTCATCTAATTAAATTAATATTCATTGATATTTTGGACTTTATAGTATATTCTCTTCTTTTTATCCTATTTGATTTTCAGTTGCTTGGGGACAAGCAACAATTTAAGTTTGGTGTTGTGATGAGCGGATAATTTATACGCTTTTTGGCATTGTTTTTATATAGTTTTTATTAAGTTTAAGCTACTTTTAGGAATGTTTTCACTAGTTTTTATGTTAAATTCACATTTCTGGACTTTACTATGAGTTTGTGTGTTTTTCTGTGATTTCAGGTAAATTCTGACTGAAATTGAGGGATTTGAGCAAAACTCTGAAGAAGGCTGACAAAAGGACTGCTGATGCTGATGGAATCTGACCTCCCTGCACTCGAAATGGATTTTCTGGAGCTACAGAACTCCAATTGGCGCGCTCTTAACGGCGTTGGAAAGTCGACATCCAGGGCTTTCCATCAATATATAATAGTCCATACTTTATTCGAAGAATGACGACGTAACTTGGCGTTAAACGCCAAGTACACGCTGCTGTCTGGAGTTAAACGCCAGAAAAACGTCATTATCCGGAGTTGAACGCCCAAAACACGTCAAAACCTGGAGTTTGACGCCAAGAAATGCCTTAGCTCGTGAATTAATCAAGCTCAGCCCAAGCATACACCAAGTGGGCCCCGGAAGTGGATTTATGCATCAATTACTTACTCATGTAAACCCTAGTAGCTAGTCTAGTATATATAGGACATTTATCTATTGTATTAGACATCTTTGGTCTCAGTTTTGTTTTACTCTTCATCTTAGGAGATCATTGATCACGTTTAGGGAGGCTGGCCATTCGGCCATGCCTGAACCCTTTGCTTATGTATTTTCAACGGTGGAGTTTCTGCACACCATAGATTAAGGGTGTGGAGCTCTGCTGTACCTCAAGTATTAATGAAATTCTATTATCTCTTATTCGGTTTCTATCTTATTCTTATTCCAAGATATTCATTCGTACCCAAGAACAGGATGAATGTTATGAGTCAGATTACCCTCATTATCATTCTCATTTATGAACGCGCGTGATTGACAACCACTTCCGTTCTACATGCAACAGAGCTTGAATGTATATCTCTTAGATTCCCCAACAGAATCTTCGTGGTATAAGCTAGATAGATGGCGGCATTTATGAGGATCCGGAAAGTCTCACCTTGTCTGTGGTATTCCGAGTAGGATCCTGGGAATCCGGAAAGTCTAACCTTGTCTGTGGTATTCCGAGTAGGATTCCGGTAATGAATGACTGTGACGTGCTTCAAACTTTAACCTGCTGGGCGTTAGTGACAGACGCAAAAGAGGGATTCTATTCCAGTAGGAGCGGGAACCAACCGGTGATTAGCCGTACTGTGACAGAGTGCGTTAGCATTAGTTTTCACTGCGAGGATGGGATGTAGCCATCAGCCATGGGTGATGCCTCCAGACTGGTTAGCTGTGCGAGTGACAGCCGCACATGATATTTCCCCGAGAGGAAGAAAGTAGCCACAGTTGATGGTGAACCCCTAAACAAAGCTTGCCATGGAAAGGAGTAAGAAGGATTGAGTAGAAGCAGTAGGAGAGCAGGCGTCCCTGGGCTCTACAGCATCTCCATCCGCTTATCTGAAATTCCCACCAATGAATCTGCATAAGTCTTCTATCCTTTTATTATTCCTTTTTATTATTAATTATTCTAAAAAATCATAAACCAATTTAATCTGCCTGACTGAGACTTACAAGATGACTATAGCTTGCTTCATACCAACAATCTCTGTGGATTCGACCCTTACTCACGTAAGGTTTATTACTTGGACGACCCAGTACACTTGCTGGTTAGTTGAACGGAGTTGTGAGAATAAACAGTGCCCTAAGAATAAATATATGCTAAAGCTCAAAAGATAGAAATCACAATTTCGTCCACCACGGACCACGACGCGTGCGCGTCCCTGGCTAATTCTGCGATGTGCGCGCGAGCGCCTTGTGCGCGTACATGTGCTTGGCCGAGATCAACTCTTTGGCTTTTTGTGCTTCTCTCCACTTGCATGCTTCCTTCCTTGCTTCCTTTGATCCATGCCTAGCCTATTTCAATCCTAGAATTACTAGCAAACACATCAAGGCATCTTATGGAATCAAAGAGGAACTATAATTCATCAAAATAAGGCTTAAAAAGCATGTTTTTACACTTAAGCACAAATATGGGAGAGATAACAAAACCATGCTAATTCATAGGCCAAATGTGACAAAAGGTTATCAAAATACTCTAAACTTAATACAAAACAAACCGTCAAATTGGGGTTTGTCAACCTCCCCACACTTAAGCCTTAGCATGTCCTCATGCTAAATTAAGAAGGAACTAAGGGTTATGACATTTATTGAATGCAACTAAACTATGTGAGTCCTATCTAAATGCAACTACCTAAAGTAAATGCAAATGCTTAATTCAAACATATCAAATTTCCAAAAGAGCATGTGTAAGCACAAGGGCTAGGCAATAGGAATTAATTCCAAACCACAATTGTATTGAATTGTCAAAAAGAGTTTAAACTTGCAAGAATATAGATAATATGGGTGAACACATGTAGTTGAACTTTTGAACCCTCACCGGATGTGTATCCGCTCTATTCACTCAAGTGTTTAAGGGTCAATTCACTCAATTCTCTTCTAATCAAGCTTTCCAAAATTTGATTTTCTTCTAACAATCAACATTTATTCAATGCATGCATACATTCATCATGAGGTCTTTCATTTAGGTTGTAATGGGGTTAGGGTCAAGGTAGGATCATTTATGGTTAAGTGGACTAGGATTTGAATCTTTGATTAGCATAGACTTCCCCACCTAACTATATAATGACCTATACAAGTTCAAACTATTCTAACTACCCATTCTTCACTTTTTTTCTTACACATTCATGCATCCTTATTTGATTCATAACACTTATGCATTGATTCTCTTTTATTGAACTTACTTTGGGGCATTTTGTCCCCTCTTTATTATTTTTTCCTTCTTTTTCCATATACAATTGTTTTTCCTTTTCTTATCTTTTTCTTTTGTTTTTCTCATTTTCACTTTTATTTCTCTTTTTTTTTTCTTTTCATTTCTTTTTTCTTTTGACAAACTATATACAAGAACATCAATGCATAAGGTCTATTCATTTAATCAATACATGAGTATGTACCCAATTCCTAAACATGAAAGTGTACTACCCCTTTTATCACATCCAATGTTCCCAAGCCTCACCAACTTTGAATAATAAACACTCTCACTAGCCTAGGCTAATTAAAGATCCAAACAAGGACTTTTATTGGTTTTCCGCCTTGGGCTTGTAATGTGCTAAATTGAGAATAAGTTGATTAAGCATAGGCTCAAAATTGGCTAACAATGGAGAGTAAAAGGTTGGCTATTTGGGTATGTGGGCTAATGAAGTAATGGCCTCAATCATATAAATGCATAAATACAAGAAATAAATGGACATATAGAATCAAGCAAATCAAGTATTACAATCATAGAAAGAGAGCAATTTCACACAAGAATGGAAGATAGGTGGTTATAAAATGTAACCACATCAATAGGCTCAAGTCTCACAAGCTTGTGTTCTTAATTCAATACATGATTCACAAGGTATGAAATTCAAGCAAGTTTTTTTTTTTTACCAAAAATTTTCTTTCAATCAATTGGGTTGATGCCCTATATTTGAACTTCTTGGAAAATCTCAATATTTGACTAAGCATTGTTGTGATTGAAAAATTCAAAAATTTTCTTAGTTCACCCCCTCCTTTTTCACTTAAAGCCAATTTCTTATGCAAAAAGGGTGACTAAGCGTTTGCAAGTCAAAGTATGATTTCTAATCACAACCACGAATTAAAAAGAAAGATATGCAAAAATGTATAAAGAAAAATTCAACTAAAAGTAAGAGTATGAAATCTATCATCTAAAACATCTAAGGATATCCATAAGCATCAAAGTATCTAAAATCCAAAATAAATCCAAAATAAGTAGTAAAAATATCAAGCAGTAAAAGTATCCAAAATAAACTCAAAATACATCAAATATATACAAAGAGTGTGCAAAGTAAGATAGCTAGCAAAGTGGCCAAAATGTTCACCGGTATCTAATGATGCCACCGGCTACCTCCCCACACTTAAGATTAAGCATCGTCCTCGATGCTAATCCTGAGGATCGGGGAGGTGGTGACAGGGAGAAGAAGAAGGATGAGAGGGAGGGTGGCCGGTGATGACGGCGCAACCGTCGGCGGTGATGAAGGTGGTTGCGGCGAGGGAGGAGAAGAGGATGGTTGGGGGGGAAGAAGGGCGCGACTGCGCAATGCTCGTTGCGCATTAGGTTATCATCTTTTTGAAACGACGCAGGCGCGCACCTTGCGCGTCTGCGTGCATTGATGAAACTAGGGACCTACGCGTGCGCGTACAGCGCGCTTAGGCACGGAAGATCAAAATAGGCAAAGACGCGTCCGCGTACCGTGCGCGCACGCGTGCAAGGAGTTGGGCTGGAGGCTTAAGGTTGGCCCATATGAGGCCTAACTCTCTGGTCAATGGCCTGGAGGTTGCACTACTTAGGCCTGCGCGCACGCGGCATGTACGCGTCCGCGTTGTGTTCAATTTCTGGCATACGGGCGCACACGCGGCGTGTGCGCGTCCGCGCGAGTTGAGTTGGGCCAGGGGCTTAAGAATGGCTCAGAGCTGGCCCAACTCTCTGGAGGTTGGCTCAGCAATTTGCAGCAGCAAATCGGCGCGGACGCGGCCAGTGTGCGTACGCGCGAACTTCCATGTTCTAATAGTTGGCGCGCACGCAGGTAGTGCGCGTCCGTGTGGGTTAGGCTGGGCTTAGGGCGTAATGTTTGCCCAAGAGAGGCCCAACTCTCGGATATGTGGTCGATGCTGAATCCGCACAGGGGCGCGTGCGCGTACTTTGTGCGCACGCGTCCATCCCCTTCTCTCTCTTTTTTTTTTTTAGGATAATGCCTAAAAGCTCTACTTGCCCAAAGACTCCCCATGGTGCCTACAACTCCTTATTTAGTCAAAAACCTACACTTTCTAAAATGCAAGTTGGTTTTGAGATTTATTCTATTTCTACTAAGCACAACATACATGTTAATATTCTAGCTACTAATGTGTACAAACAAGCTAATTATGATATGAAAACCTACCTACAATGGTAACTCAAATCACTTATTAGGCCAAATTAAAAGAGTATGGAAAGAGTTTACCATGGTGGGGTGTCTCCCACCTAGCACTTTTAGTTAAAGTCCTTAAGTTGGACATTTGGTGAAGTCCTTGCTAGGGTGGCTTATGCTTAAACTCTTCTTCGAATCCCCACCAGTGCTTGCACTCCCAATAGCCTCCGGGATCCCAATTTAAACGTACAAGGCCTTCAAGGGGGTCTAAGCAAGTAACAAGGCCCCTAAGTTGATAGTGGTCTATGTATGTTCCGGGGTCCCATACTTTATTTGTTAACTCCTTTTCTTCTTGATCTTCATGCTTCCAATAGGGTAACAAACTTATTGAATTCTCCTTGTAACTCATACTCATCATCCTAATCCCATTGAATTTGGCTTCACTCCACCTTTGAGATTCAAAGTTTGATATTCCATCCTTTATGCACCTTGATTCAAATTATCCACCGACATCTAATCTGTTCTTACTCTCTAGCCCACAAAGAGCTCTAAGTTGGCCGTCCGTTTCTAACAATGCATATTGATATGGGTCAAGGAAATTAAAGGATGAGATGATTACCCACTCAATTTGTGATTGGGACGGCGACTTAGTAAGGAAGGTATCCAATGGTCTTGACATTGTAGGTTCCACTTCCTTTGGCTCCTCCATGATGATTTCTATCTTTGGATAACTTTCTTTAAATTCTTCTTGTTTGCTAACTTCCTTCAAACCTTTATCATTGATCAAGTCACGTGTTGGAGGTTGCGCACCCTCCTCAACATTGATTTCACATTCGATGGGGGAAGCTTCAACAAGATCACCATTGTCACTTGATGTAGAGTTATTTTCGTTGATGGAACTTCCTTCTTGTTCAACCTCCTCTAGGTCTTCTTCAACTTCTTTATTTTCAACAATCTTCATTACCTCTGCTTGTTGCAATACATACTCCAATTCTTTGCGCTCAACTTGAGATTCTAAAGTCTCCCTCATACCTCCCTCTTTGGTTGCTTTCTCACAATCATCCGTGGACTCATTTCGGTTGTGATATGAATCCCAAGAATCTATCTTTTGACGGATGGTTGCTTGAAGTCGGTCCATTTCTTCCTTGAAACGATCCCTTAATTCTTGTTCCGCTTTACTAACGTAAGTAGGATCATATTGCTCTTGGATTAATGGACATTGATATGCTTCCATGGAGGTTTGTGGCGGAGAGGGAAATTCATAATATGGTTGGAAAAAGGATTCATCAAAGCTTTGAGGTGTGAAGTTGTTTTGGTTATTGGTAGATGGTGGAATTATACGGGACGTAAATTCTTGGAGGGTAGAGGTGAAACTAGTGAAGGCGGTTTGGAGTTCTTCTTGCTCTTGAAGAATGATACCAAGTGTATCATTCATGGGGATTTGAGTTGGAAGGTAAAGATGTTGGAGTGGAGGTGATTCAAGGGTTGCTTGTTCATAATCGTCGCAAGGGTATGCGTAGGGGGAATATAGATTTGGATCATATGTAGGCAATTGGTGGAAGTAAGATGTGGGTTGAGAATAAGGTGCATAGAATGGTGGTGGTTGAGAGGTATAACCATGATAAGAATCATCATATCCATAGGAACGATATGCATTATAGGAAGGATTACCATCATAGTAACTTGAAGGGGAAGGTTGCCATGGTGATTGCTCATATGGATATGGCTCCCTTCTTGAGAATTCGTCTATCCCATAATGTGAGCCATCATTCAAGTTTTCATCGCCTACAAAGTAGTCATAGTCATATCAAAAACCACAAGGACGAGAATTCCTAGTGGCAAATAGAAACAAAACCAATAGAGATATTAAAACTAACAAAAACTAACAAACAAACAAAAGACAAACATATTCACAATATTCACATATTTACATTAACCAAAAACATGGCACTCATGCGCATTCCCCGGCAACGGCGCCATTTTGACGAATGGATTATTGCCGGTATAGAAATTATCAAGTAATCAATCGTAGTATAGTCTAAACCGACGCAGAATCCATCATCAAAGTAATTCTACAATCTATAACCGAGAGTATTAGTCCCGAGTCGTTCTTCCCTAGGAATGCTACAAGGATGCATGTTATTGGTTAAGTGGTCTTTTGTGGCTTGAAGAGTGTGGCATAAAAGTGCTAATAAAAGAAAACAACAATCAATCAATATTAAAAGCCTTGGCCAAGGTTGAACATTGGAAGTTCCATCACTATAGCTTCCTTCAATTGTGATGACAAAGGAGTGTTGCTTTACTTAGTTAACCCCTAATTATAGAGGGAAGTCAAGTAAAAGTAACTAACTTGAGTCACAAGTCCTAGTCTTACCCTAGGGAAGTCTAGCTTTAGTGCACTCCAAGTCAATTAGCAACTTCTAATTATCAATCAACAATTGACATCCATTATTCAAGTGTCTCCAATGACTCAACTACTAGGCCAAGTGAGGGGATACTACTCCATATCTAAAGTTGGCATTTTCTCAAATACTTGGAGAGCGAGAATGAAAGACATAGTAAAATTGAGAGGAAATTTAGAATCAAAGTAATTCAACACAAGAAATCAACAAGAATCAACAATGAACAACAATGAAAATGAGATCTTCAATGAATTAATAGAATCCAAAACAACAAAGTTAAATCTAAGATCTATGAGAATTGAACAATTACAAACACTAATTGAGATTAGAGAAGAGGATCTACAACATGAACAAAGTAAATTGAGAGTTGCAATGGATCTCACCAAGGAATGGTTGAGAATTGAGAAAATGAAGATGAATCCTAGAGAGAAGTTGGAGTTTCTCTCTCTACAAATGTAACTAACTAAGAATATCTACCTAAAGATCTAAAATTAGTCTATGGATGTGAATGTGTATCAATCCCCTTCAATCCTTGGCTCTTATATGCATTTTGGCGCCAAAGTTGGTTGCTGAAACCTTCCAAAATCGCCAGGCACGTGTTGCAATAAAAGAATCACGTGCGGACCACGACGCGTGCGCGCACGGTACGCGTGCGCGTCCCTGGCTAATTCTGCGATGTGCGCGCGAGCGCCTTGTGCGCGTACGCGTGCTTGGCCGAGATCAACTCTTTGGCTTTTTGTGCTTCTCTCCACTTGCATGCTTCCTTCCTTGCTTCCTTTGATCCATGCCTAGCCTATTTCAATCCTGGAATTACTAGCAAACACATCAAGGCATCTTATGGAATCAAAGAGGAACTATAATTCATCAAAATAAGGCTTAAAAAGCATGTTTTTACACTTAAGCACAAATATGGGAGAGATAACAAAACCATGCTAATTCATAGGCTAAATGTGACAAAAGGTTATCAAAGTACTCTAAACTTAATACAAAACAAACCGTCAAATTGGGGTTTGTCATGGGCCCCGGAAGTGGATTTATGCATCAAATACTTACTCATGTAAACCCTAGTAGCTAGTCTAGTATAAATAGGATAAGTTACTATTGTATAAGACATCTTTTGACAGTTTAATCTCTTGACTGTTTAGCCTTTGATTATTCGGTCTCTTGATCACTCAAGGGGGCTGGCCATTCGGCCATGCCTGAACCTTTTACTTATGTATTTTCAACAGTGGAGTTTCTGCACACCATAGATTAAGGGTGTGGAGCTCTGCTGTACCTCAAGTTTCAATACAATCACTACTACTTTTTATTCAATTCACTTTTATTCTTATTCCAAGATATACGTTACACTTAACTTTGATGAATGTGATGATCCGTGACACTCATCATCATTCTCACCTATGAACGCGCGTGATTGACAACCACTTCCGTTCTACCTTAAGCCGGGCGCATATCTCTTAGATTTCCCAACAGAATCTTCGTGGTATAAGCTAGATAGATGGCGGCATTCATGAGGATCCGAAAAGTCTAACCTTGTCTGTGGTATTCCGAGTAGGATCCTGGGAATCCGGAAAGTCTAACCTTGTCTGTGGTATTCCGAGTAGGATTCCGGTATTGAATGACTGTGACGAGCTTCAAACTCCTGAAGGCTGGGCGTTAGTGACAAACGCAAAAGAATCAATGGATTCTATTCCAGCCTGATTGAGAACCGACAGATGATTAGCCGTGCTGTGACAGAGCATAGGAACGTTTTCACTGAGAGGACGGGATGTAGCCATCAACCATGGGTGATGCCTCCAGACGATTAGCCGTGCAGTGACAGCGCATAGGACCATTTTCCCGAGAGGATTGAAAGTAGCCACCAATGATGGTGAAGCCCTACATACAGCTTGCCATGGAAAGGAATAAGAATAATTGAAGGAAGAGCGAGTAGTGAAGCAGAGTTTCAAGAGGAACACAACATCTCCATACACCTATCTGAAATTCCCACTATTAATTTACATAAGTATTTCTATCCCTTTTATTTTCTTTTTATTATTAATTTTTGAAAACCCATAAACTAATTTAATCTGCCTAACTGAGATTTACAAGGTGACCATAGCTTGCTTCATACCAACAATCTCTGTGGGATCGACCCTTACTCGCGTAAGGTTTATTACTTGGACGACCCAGTACACTTGCTGGTTAGTTGAACGGAGTTGTGAATTCAACTGGTGCCACAATAATGATTTCATACAAGTACAAAAGAATATGGATCACAATTTCATCCACCAGTGGTCTAGAGACATCTGAGCTTTTTCTGTAAGCCCATAGTAGAAGATGTCTAACTGTACCCACTCTGAAAACATCTCAGAGGGGCATTTTCTTAGCATACCTCTGTACCTCTCCCAGGCATTATAAAGGGATTCATTATCCTCTTGTTTAAAGCCTTGGATGTCCATCCTTAGCTGTGTCATTCTTTTTGGAGGGTAAAATTGATTCAGGAATTTGTCTGATAACTGTCTCCATGTTTTTATGCTTGCTGTGGGTTGGTTATTTAACCACTTCTTAGCTTGATCTTTTACAGCAAATGGAAACAGTAATAATCTATAGACATCCTGATCCACCTCTTTATCACGTACTGTGTCAGCAATTTGTAAGAACTGTGCCAGAAACTCAGTAGGTTCTTCCTGTGGAAGACTAGAATACTGGCAGTTTTACTGCACCATGATAATGAGTTGAGGGTTTAGCTCAAAGCTGCTTGCTTTAATGGGAGGTATACAGATGCTACTCCCATATGCAGCTGTGATGGGGTTAGCATATGACCCCAGAGTCCTTCTGGACTGCTCATTTCCACTTAGGTCCATGATGGAGAAAGGCAGATGATGTGAATATTATTATATAATTTTTTTCGTTTTTAATTAAAAATGACTGAAAATAATAAATGGAAAAGAAAATAAAGTAAAATTTAAAAAATCAAAGAAAATTGAAAACTAAATCAATTAATTAATTAAAAAGATTTTGGAATTAGCAATTAAAAAGATATGATTGAAAATTATTTTGAAAAAGATTTGATTTTTGAAATGAGGAAAGAGAAAAACAACAAAACGACACCAAACTTAAAATTTTTAGAAAAACAAACACAAATTTTCGAAAATTTAAAGAAAAACACAATAATGATTTCATACAAGTACAAAAGAATATGGATCACAATTTCGTCCACCAAGTTTTTGGCGCCGTTGCCGGGGATTGTTCGAGTATGGACAACTGACGGTTCATCTTGTTGCTCAGATTAGGTAATTTTCTTTTCAAAAATCTTTTTCAAAATTTTTCTTTTCTTTTTCGTTTTTTTAACCATGTTTTTCGAAAAAAAAATAATAAAAATAAAAAAAATTAACAAACCATAAAAATAAAAAATATTTTGTGTTTCTTGTTTGAGTCTTGTGTTAATTTTTAAGTTTGGTGTCAATTGCATGTTTTAAAAATTTTTCTTGCATTTTTCGAAAATTCATGCATTCATGGTGTTCTTCATGATCTTCAAGTTGTTCTTGGTAAGTCTTCTTGTTTGATCTTGATGATTTCTTGTTTTGTGTCTTTTGTTGTTTTTCATGTGCATTTTTGCATTCATATTTTCCAAGCATTAAAAATTTCTAAGTTTGGTGTCTTGCATGTTTTCTTTGCATCAAAAATTTTTCAAAATTATGTTCTTGATGTTCATCATGATCTTCAAAGTGTTCTTGGTGTTCATCTTGACATTCATAGTGTTCTTACATGCATCACGAGTTTTGATTCATAATTTTCATGTTGTGAGTCATGTTTGTTGTTTTTCTCTCTCATCATTAAAAATTCAAAAAAATCAAAAAATATCTTTTCCTTATTTCCCTCCAAATTTTCGAAATTTTGGGTTGACTTGGTCAAAAATTTTTAAAAATTAGTTGTTTCTTACAAGTCAAGTCAAATTTTCAATTTTAAAAATCTTATCTTTTCAAAATCTTTTTCAAAAATCATATTTTTCCATTTTTTCCTTTTTTTCGAAAATTTCAAAAATCTTTTTCAAATTATTTTCAAAATCTTTTTCTTATCTTTTACATCATATTTTCGAAAATTAGCTAACAATTTATGTGATTGATTCAAAAATTTGAAGTTGTTACTTTCTTGTTAAGAAAGGTTCAATCTTTAAGTTCTAGAATCTTATCTTGTAGTTTCTTGTTAGTCATTTTAAAAATTAGATCTTTTTATCTTTTATCTTATCTTTTTAAAAAATTTTATCTTTTTCAAAATGTGATTTCAAAATATCTTATCTAACTTCTTATCTTCTTATCTTTTTAAAATTTAATTTCAATATCGTTTTCAATCAACTAACTAACTTTTTGTTTGTTTCTTATCTTTTTCAAAACCACTTAACTACTTTTCCCTCTCTAATTTTCGAAAATACCTCTCTCTTTTTCAAAAATTCCTTTTTGTTTTAAATTTTAATTTTAATTATATCTTATATTTAATTTTCGAAAATTACTAACCCTTTTTCAAAAAATTATTTTCGAAAATTAATTAATTAATTAATTACTAACACTTCTCTTCACCTCTCTTCATCTAAAAATCCGAACTTATTATATCCCTTGTGTTTGGATTCTTCTACCCCCTTCTTCTTCTACTAACATAAAGGAATCTCTATACTGTGACATAGAGGATTCCTCTTCCTTTTCTTGTTTTCTTCTCTTTCATATGAGCAGGAACAGGGAAAAAGGCACTCTTGTTGAAATTGATCCAGAACCTGAAAGGACTCTAAAGAGGAAATTAAGAGAAGCTAAATTAAATTATTCTAAAGGTAACCTTTCAGAAATTTTCGAACAAGAGAAGGAGATGGCAGCCGAAAATAATAATAATGCAAGGAGAATGCTTGGTGACTTCACAAAGCCAACATCCAAATTTGATGGAAGAAGCATCTCCATTCCTGCCATTGGAGCCAATAACTTTGAGCTTAAGCCTCAACTAGTTGCCTTAATGCAACAAAACTGCAAGTTTTATGGACTTCCATCTGAAGATCCTTATCAGTTTTTTACTGAGTTCTTGCAGATCTGTGAGACTGTAAAGACGAATGGAGTTGATCCTGAAGTCTACAGACTCATGCTTTTCCCTTTTGCTGTAAGAGACAGAGCTAGAATATGGTTGGATTCACAACCTAAGGATAGCCTGGACTCCTGGGATAAGCTGGTCACTGCCTTCTTGGATAAATTCTTTCCTCCTCAAAAGCTGAGCAAGCTAAGAGTGGATGTTCAAACCTTCAAACAAAAAGATGGTGAATCCCTCTATGAAGCTTGGGAAAGATACAAGCAGCTGACCAAAAGATGTCCATCTGACATGTTTTCAGAATGGACCATATTAGATATATTCTATTATGGTCTCTCTGAATTTTCGAAAATGTCATTGGATCATTCTGCAGGTGGATCTATTCACCTGAAGAAAATGCCTGAAGAGGCTCAATAACTCATTGACATGGTTGCAAACAACCAATTTATGTACACCTCTGAGAGGAATTCCGTGAATAATGGGATACCTCAGAAGAAAGGAGTTCTTGAAATTGATGCTCTGAATGCCATATTGGCTCAGAACAAAGTGTTGACTCAACAGGTCAACATGATCTCTCAAAATCTGAATGGATGGCAACATGCATCCAACAGTACTAGAGAGGCAGCTTCTGAAGAAGCTTATGATCCTGAAAACCCTGCCATGGCAGAGGTTAATTACATGGGTGAACCTTATGGAAACACCTATAACTCATCATGGAGAAATCATCCAAATTTCTCATGGAAGAATCAACAAAAGCCTCAACAAGGCTTTAACAATGGTGGACGCACTAGGCTAGGCAATAGCAAGCCATATCCATCATCTTCTCAGCAACAGACAGAGAATTCTGAACAAAACACTTCTAATTTAGCCAATATAGTCTCTGATCTGTCAAAGGCTACTTTCAGTTTCATGAATGAAACAAGATCCTTCATTAGAAATTTGGAGGCACAAGTGGACCAGCTGAGTAAGAAAGTTATTGAAACTCCTCCCAGTATTCTCCCAAGCAATACAGAAGAAAATCCAAAAGGAGAGTGCAAGGCCATTGATGTGATCAATATGGCCGAATGCACAGGGGAGGAGGAGGACGAAAATCCTAGTGAGGAAGACCTCCTGGGACGTCCCTCAAGCAAGAAGGAGTTTCCTATTAAGGATCCAAAGAAATCTGAGGCTCATATAGAGACCATAGAGATTCCATTAAATCTCCTTCTGCCATTCATGAGCTCTGAAGGCTATTCTTCCTCTGAAAAAGATGAAGATGTGACTGGAGAGCAAATTGCTCAATACTTAGGAGCTATCATGAAGCTGAATGCCAAGTTGTTTAGTGATGAGACTTGGGAAAGCAAACTTCCCTTGCTCATTAGTGAACTAGATACTTGGATTCAGAAAACTCTACCTCAAAAGAAACAAGATCCTGGCAAGTTCTTAATACCTTGTACCATAGGCACCATGATCTTTGAAAAAGCTCTGTGTGATCTGGGGTCAGGGATAAATCTTATGCCACTCTCTGTAATGGAGAAGCTGGGGATCATTGAGGTACAACCTGCCTTGTTCTCATTACAATTGGCAAACAAGTCATTGAGACAAGCTTATGGAATAGTAGAGGACGTGTTAGTAAAGGTTGAAGGCCTTTACATCCCTGCTGATTTCATAATCTTAGACACTAAGAAGGAAGAGGATGATTGCATCATCCTTGGAAGACCTTTCCTAGCCACAACAGGAGCTGTGATAGATGTCAACAGAGGTGAATTAGTCCTTCAATTGAATGGGGACTACCTTGTGTTTAAGGCACATGGCCATCCCTCTGTGACAAAAGAGAGTAAGCATGAAGAGCTTCACTCAGTTCAGAGTCAAGAAGAGCCCACACAGTCAAACTCTAAATTTGGTGTTGTGAGGCCACAACCAAACTCTAAGTTTGGTGTTAAGACCCCATATCCAAACTCTAAGTTTGGTGTTGGGACTACACAAACATTGACCTGATCACCTTGTGGCTCCATGAGAGCCATTGTCAAGCTATTGACATTAAAGAAGCGCTTGTTGGGAGGCAACCCAATTTTATTTATCTAATTTTTATTTTATTTTGTTTTATTGTTATTTTGTGTTTTATTAGGTACATGATCATGAGGAGTCACGAAAAAATCATAAAAATTAAAAACAGAATCAAAAACAGCAGAAGAAAAAAATTCACACCCTGGAGGACGCACAGACTAGCGTTCAACGCCAGTAAGATGCATTTGGCCGGCGTTCAACGCCAGAACAGAGCATCATTATGGTGCTGAACGCCAGAAACAAGCAACATTCTGGCGCTGAACGCCAGGAATGTGCCCAGAGAAGAAAAGCTGGCGCTGAACGCCAGCAACAAGAATGAAACTGGCGTTCAACGCCAGAAACATGCTTTACATGGGCGTTGAACGCCCAGAACGTGCACCACACGGCGTTTAAACGCCAGAATGGTGTGCCAAGGCAATTTACACGCCTATTTGGTGCAGGGATGGAATTCCTTGACACCTCAGGACCTGTGGACCCCACAGGATCACCTCAGGATCTGTGGACCCCACAGGATCCCCACCTAATATATTCCCACCTTACCTCCTAATCCTAATTACACTCTCCTACTCCCCATGTCACACTTCCCAACAAATTTCACCAATCACCTCAATTCCTCTTCCCAATTACCCCATTCACCACTCACATCACCCCACTCTTCCCCATAAACCCCACCTACCTTCAAAAATTCAAAATCAATTTCCCACCCATTCTCACCCTAAATGGCCGAACATACACCCTCCCCTCTCCCTATAAATACCCTTCCATTCTCCTTCATTTTCACACAACACAAACCCCTCTTCTCCCAAATAGCCGAACCTACATCTCTCCCTCTCCTCCATATTTTCTTCTTCTTCTTCTTCTCTTCTTTCTTCTATTGCTCGAGGACGAGCAATATTTTAAGTTTAGTGTGGTAAAAGCATAAGCTTTTTTTTGTTTTTCCATTACCATCAATGGCATCTAAGGCCGGAGAATCCTCTAGAAAAGGAAAAGGGAAGACAAAAGCTTCCACCTCCGAGTCATGGGAGATGGAAAGATTCATCTCCAAAAGCCACCAAGACCACTTCTATGATGTTGTGGCAAAGAAGAAGGTGATCCCTGAGGTCCCTTTCAAGCTCAAGAAGAATGAGTATCCGGAGATCCGACATGAAATCCAAAGAAGAGGTTGGGAAGTCCTAACCAACCCTATGCAACAAGTCGAAATTTTAATGGTTCAAGAGTCTATGCCAATGCATGGATCACTAGGAACCATGATCAAAGTATGAACCCGAATCCAAAGAACTATCTCACAATGGTTCGAGGGAAATACTTAGATTTTAGTCCGGAAAATGTGAGGTTGGCGTTTCACTTGCCCATGATGCAAGGAGATGAACGCCCTTACACTAGAAGGGTCAACTTTAATCAAAGGTTGGACCAAGTCTTAATGGACATATGTGTGGAAGGAGCTCAATGGAAAATAGACTCCAAAGGCAAGCCGGTTCAACTAAGAAGACTGGACCTCAAGCCTGTGGCTAGAGGATGGTTGGAGTTCATTCAACGCTCCATCATTCCTACTAGCAACCGATCTGAAGTTACTATGGATCGGGCCATCATGATTCATAGCATCATTATTGGAGAGGAAGTAGAAGTTCATGAGGTCATCTCCAATGAACTTTACAAAATAGCCGATAAGTCCTCCACTATGGCAAGGCTAGCTTTTCCTCACCTTATTTGCCATCTGTGTTACTCAGCTGAAGTTATCATAGAAGGAGATATCCCCATTGAAGAGGATAAGCCCATCACCAAAAAGAGGATGGAGCAAGCAAGAGATACCATGCACGGTTCTCAAGAGGTGCATGAGGAAGCTCATCATCAACAAATCCCTGAGATGCCTCAAGGGATGCACTTTCCTCCCAACAACTATTGGGAGCAACTCAACACCTCCTTAGAAGATTTGAGCCACAATGTGGAATAATTAAGGGTGGAACATCATGAGCACTCCATCATTCTCCAAGAAATAAGAGAAGACCAAAGAGCAATGAGGGAGGAGCAACAAAGGCAAGGAAGGGACATAGAAGAGCTTAAGGACATTATTGGACCTTCAAGAAGAAGACGCCACTAAAAGGTGGATTCATTCCTTGTTTTTTATCTCTTTCTGTTTTCAGTTTTTAATGTTGTGTTTATCTATCTTTTGTGTCTCTTCTTCATGATCATTAGTATGTAACCATGCCTTAAGGCTATGAATAAATTCCATTAATTCTTCACCTCTCTTAAACGAAAAATATTTTAATTCAAAAGAACAAGAAGTACATAAATTTCGAATTTATCATTGAATTTAGTTTAATTATATTGATGTGGTGACAACACTTTTTGTTTTCTGAATGAATGATTGAACAGTGCATATGTCTTTTGATATTGTTGTTTATGAGTGTTAAAATTGTTGGCTCTTGAAAGAATGATGAACAAAGAGAAATGTTATTGATGATCTGAAAAAAATCATGAATTTGATTCATGAAGCAAGAAAAAGCAGTGAAAACAAAAAGCTTGCGAAAAAAAAAGAAAAAAGAAAAAATGGCGAAAAAAATAGAAAGAAAAAGAAAAAGCAAGCAGAAGAAGCCAATAGCCCTTAAAACCAAAAGGCAAGGGTAAAAAGGATCCAAGGCTTTGAGCATCAATGGATAGGAGGGCCCAAGGAAATTAAATCAAGGCCTAAGCGGCTAAATCAAGCTGTCCCTAACCATGTGCTTGTGTCATGAAGGTCCAAGTGAAAAGCTTGAGACTGAGTGGTTAAAGTCGTGATCCAAAGCAAAAGAGTGTGCTTAAGAGCTCTGGACACCACTAACTGGGGACTATAGCAAAGCTAAGTAACAATCTGAAAAGGTTCACCCAGTTATGTGTCTGTGGCATTTATGTATCCGGTGGTAATACTGGAAAACAAAGTGCTTAGGGCCACGGCCAAGACTCATAAGTAGCTGTGTTCAAGAATCAACATGCTTAACTAGGAAAGTCAATAACACTATCCAAAATTCTAAGTTCCCAGAGACGCCAATCACTCTGAACTTCAAAGGAAAAAGTGGGATGCCAAAACTGTTCAGAAGCAAAAAGCTACAAGTCCCGCTCATCTAATTATATTAATATTTATTGATATTCTGGAATTTATAGTATATTCTCTTATTTTTATCCTATTTGATTTTCAGTTGCTTGGGGACAAGCAACAATTTAAGTTTGGTGTTGTGATGAGCGGATAATTTATACGCTTTTTGGCATTGTTTTTAGATAGTTTTTAGTAAGTTTAAGCTACTTTTAGGGATGTTTTCATTAGTTTTTAAGTTAAAATTCACATTTCTGGACTTTACTATGAGTTTGTGTGTTTTTCTGTGATTTCAGGTAAATTCTGGCTGAAATTGAGGGATTTGAGCAAAACTCTGAAGAAGGCTGACAAAAGGACTGCTGATGCTGTTGGAATCTGACCTCCCTGCACTCGAAATGGATTTTCTGGAGCTACAAAACTCCAAATGGCGCGCTCTCAACGGCGTTGGAAAGTGGACATCCAGAGCTTTCCAGCAATATATAATATTCCATACTTTGTTCGGAAATTGATGACGTAACTTTGCGTTGAACGCCACGTACATGCTGCTGTCTGGAGTTAAACGCCAGAAAAACGTCATGATCCGGAGTTGAACGCCCAAAACACGTCATAACTTGGAGTTCAACTCCAAGAGAAGCCTCAGCTCGTGGATAGATCAAGCTCAGCCCAAGCATACACCAAGTGGGCCCCGGAAGTGGATTTATGCATCAAATACTTACTCATGTAAACCCTAGTAGCTAGTCTAGTATAAATAGGATAAGTTACTATTGTATAAGACATCTTTTGACAGTTTAATCTCTTGACTGTTTAGCCTTTGATTATTCGGTCTCTTGATCACTCAAGGGGGCTGGCCATTCGGCCATGCCTGAACCTTTTACTTATGTATTTTCAACAGTGGAGTTTCTGCACACCATAGATTAAGGGTGTGGAGCTCTGCTGTACCTCAAGTTTCAATACAATCACTACTACTTTTTATTCAATTCTCTTTTATTCTTATTCCAAGATATACGTTACACTTAACTTTGATGAATGTGATGATCCGTGACACTCATCATCATTCTCACCTATGAACGCGCGTGATTGACAACCACTTCCGTTCTACCTTAGGCTGGGCGCATATCTCTTAGATTCCGCAACAGAATCTTCGTGGTATAAGCTAGATAGATGGCGGCATTCATGAGGATCCGGAAAGTCTAACCTTGTCTGTGGTATTCCGAGTAGGATCCTGGGAATCCGGAAAGTCTAACCTTGTCTGTTGTATTCCGAGTAGGATTCCGGTATTGAATGACTGTGACGAGCTTCAAGCTCCTGAAGGCTGGGCGTTAGTGACAAACGCAAAAGAATCAATGGATTATATTCTAGCCTGATTGAGAACCGACAGATGATTAGCCGTGCTGTGACAGAGCATAGGAACGTTTTCACTGAGAGGACGGGATGTAGCCATCAACCATGGGTGATGCCTCTAGACGATTAGCCGTGCAGTGACAGCGCATAGGACCATTTTCCCGAGAGGATTGAAAGTAGCCACCGATGATGGTGAAGCCCTACATACAGCTTGCCATGGAAAGGAATACGAAGAATTGAAGGAAGAGCGAGTAGTGAAGCAGAGTTTCAAGAGGAACACAACATCTCCATACACCTATCTGAAATTCCCACTATTAATTTACATAAGTATTTCTATCCCTTTTATTTTCTTTTTATTATTAATTTTCGAAAACCCATAAACCAATTTAATCTGCCTAACTGAGATTTACAAGGTGACCATAGCTTGCTTCATACCAACAATCTCTGTGGGATCGACCCTTACTCGCGTAAGGTTTATTACTTGGACGACCCAGTACACTTGCTGGTTAGTTGAACGGAGTTGTGAATTCAACTGGTGCCACAATAATGATTTCATACAAGTACAAAAGAATATGGATCACAATTTCGTCCACCAGTGGTCTAGAGACATCTGAGCTTTTTCTGTAAGCCCATAGTAGAAGATGTCTAACTGTACCCACTCTGAAAACATCTCAGAGGGGCATTTTCTTAGCATACCTCTGTACCTCTCCCAGGCATTATAAAGGGATTCATTATCCTCTTGTTTAAAGCCTTGGATGTCCAGCCTTAGCTGTGTCATTCTTTTTGGAGGGTAAAATTGATTCAGGAATTTGTCTGATAATTGTCTCCATATTTTTATGCTTGCTGTGGGTTGGTTATTTAACCACTTCTTAGCTTGATCTTTTACAGCAAATGGAAACAGTAATAATCTGTAGACATCCTGATCCACCTCTTTATCACGTACTGTGTTAGCAATTTGTAAGAACTGTGCCAGAAACTCAGTAGGTTCTTCTTGTGGAAGACCGGAATACTGGCAGTTTTGCTGCACCATGATAATGAGTTGAGGGTTTAGCTCAAAGCTGCTTGCTTTAATGGGAGGTATACAGATGCTACTCCTATATGCAACTGTGATGGGGTTAGCATATGACCCCAGAGTCCTTCTGGACTACTCATTTCCACTTAGGTCCATGATGGAGAAAGGCAGATGATGTGAATATTATTATATAATTTTTTTCGTTTTTAATTAAAAATGACTGAAAATAATAAATGGAAAAGAAAATAAAGTAAAATTTAAAAAATCAAAGAAAATTGAAAACTAAATCAATTAATTAATTAAAAAGATTTTGGAATTAGCAATTAAAAAGATATGATTGAAAATTATTTTGAAAAAGATTTGATTTTTGAAATGAGGAAAGAGAAAAACAACAAAACGACACCAAACTTAAAATTTTTAGAAAAACAAACACAAATTTTCGAAAATTTAAAGAAAAACACAAAGAAGACACCAAACTTAAAATATGAAACTAAACTCAAATAAAAGACTCTAAACCAACAAAAATAAAACAATCCTAATCTAAGCAACAAGATACACCGTCAGTTGTCCAAACTCTAACAATCCCCGGCAACGGCGCCAAAAACTTGGTGCACGAAATTGCAATCACACTCTTGCAATTCCGCACAACTAACCAGCAAGTGCACTGGGTCGTCCAAGTAATACCTTAAGTGAGTAAGGGTCGATCCCACGGAGATTGTCGGCTTGAAGCAAGCTATGGTTATCTTGTAACTCTTAGTCAAGATATCAATAATTCTCAGGTTTAATTGTGAAGAGTAAAAGAACATGAAATAAATACTTGTTTTGCAGTAATGGAGAACAGGTTGAGGTTTTGGAGATGCTCTATCTTCTGAATCTCTGCTTTCCTACTGTCTTCTTCTTCATGCATGCAAGGCTCCTTCCATGGCAAGCTGTATGTAGGGTTTCACTGTTGTCAATGGCTACCTCCCATCCTCTCAGTGAAAATGTTCAATGCGCTCTGTCACAGCACGGCTAATCATCTGTCAGTTCTCAATCAGGTTGGAATAGAATCCAGTGATTCTTTTGCGTCTGTCACTAATGCCCAGCCTTCAGGATTTTGAAGCTCATCACAGTCATTCAATCCTTGAATCCTACTCAGAATACCACAGACAAGGTTTAGACCTTCCGGATTCTCTTGAATGCCGCCATCAATTCTAGCTTATACCACGAAGATTCTGATTAAGGAATCCAAGAGATATTCACTCAATCTAAAGTAGAACGGAGGTGGTTGTCTGGCACACGTTCATAGGTGAGAATGATGATGAGTGTCACGGATCATCACATTCATCAAGTTGAAGAACAAGTGATATCTTAGAATAGAAGCAAGCGTGATTGAATGAAAAACAGTAGTAATTGCATTAATCCATCAAGACACAACAGAGCTCCTCACCCCCAACCATGGGGTTTAGAGACTCATGCCATGGAAGATACAATAAGAAACGTGTAATGTGTCATGAGGTAAAGATACAATGTCAAAAGGTTCTATTAATAGTGAACTAGTAACCTAGGGTATACAGAAATGAGTAAATGACTTAAAAATCCACTTCTGGGGTCCACTTGGTATGTGTTTGGGCTGAGCATTAAAGCTTTCATGTGTAGAGACTTTTCCTGGAGTTAAACGCCAGCTTTTGTGCGAGTTTGGGCGTTTAACTCCAATTTTTGTGCCAGTTCCGGCGTTAAACGCTGGGAATTCTGAAGCTGATTTGCAACGCCGGTTTAGGCCATCAAATCTCGGGAAAATATGGAGTATTATACATTGCGGGAAAGCCCAGGATGTCTACTTTCCAAAGCAATTGAGATCGTGCCAATTGGGCTTCTGTAGCTCTAGAAAATCCACTTTGAGTGCAGGGAGGTCAGAATCCAACAGCATCTGCAGTCCTTTTTCAGCCTCTGAATCAGATTTTTGCTCAGGTCCCTCAATTTCAGCCAGAAATTACCTGAAATCACAAAAAAAAAGAGACAGACTCATAGTAAAAACATACTAAAAACTAACTAAAATGTACTAAAAACATACTAAAAACAGTGCCAAAAAGCGTATAAATTATCTGCTCATCACTACCTTAGCATCAAGGTTTAGGAACCTAGTTGCCCATAGGCCTTGTGTTCCAGTTCCACTGGCAAATGACAGGCTTTTCCATACACAAGCTAGTATGGAGAGGTCCCTATAGGAGTCTTGAATGTAGTTCTGTATGCCCACAAAGCATCATCCAGGATTCATTTTAGTTCTCTATTTGAGACTTCATCCTACCCATTTGTTTGTTGGTGATATGGGGTTGCTACTTTGTGGTTAATTTTATATCAGACCAGAGCAGAGTCAAGCAGTTTATTACAGTAATGAGTGCCCCATCACTGATTAGTACTCTAGGGACACCAAATCTACTGAAGATGTGCTTCTGAAGGAAATTCAGCACTGTCCTAGTATCATTAGTGGGTGTTACAATTGCATCTACCCATTTAGATACATAGTCTACTGCTACTAGAATGTAAGTGTTTGAATATGATGGTGGGAAAGGTCCCATGAAGTCAATGCCCCATACATCAAACAACTCAATCTCTAAGATCTCTTGCTGAGGCATGGCATAACTGTGAGGCAGATTACCAGCTCTCTGGCAACTGTCACAGTTACTTACAAACTCTCACGAGTCTCTATAGAGAGTAGGCCAGTAGAAGCCACATTAGAGAACCGTTATGGCTATTCGCTCACCTCCAAAATGTCCTCCATACTGTGATCCATGGCAGTGCCATAGAATCTTTTGCGCCTCTTCTCTGGGCACACATCTATGGATTATTCCATCTGCACACCTCTTAAAAAGAGATGGTTCATCCCACAAGTAGTACCTTGCATCAAAAACCAATTTTTTTGTTTACTGCTTGTTGTACTCTTTGGGTATAAATCTCACAGCTTTTATAGTTTGCAATGTCTGCAAACCACGGTGCTTCCTGAATAGCAAACAATTGCTCATCCGGAAAGGTTTCAGAGATCTCAGTAGGAAGGAGGGATGCTCCTGCTACTGGTTCTATCCGGGATAGGTGGCCAGCTACTTAATTCTCTGTCCATTTTTTGTCTCTTATTTCTATATCAAACTCTTGCAGAAGCAACACCCATCTTATGAGCCTGGGTTTTGAATCCTAATTTGTGAGGAGATATTTTAGAGCAGCATGGTCAGTGTACACAATCACTTTTGATCCTACTATATAAGATCTGAACTTGTCAATGGCATAAACCACTGCAAGCAACTCCTTCTCTGTGGTTGTGTAATTCTTCTATGCGTCATTTAAAACACGACTAGCATAATAAATGATATTGGTGCACGAAATTGCAATCACACTTTTGCAATCCGCACAACTAACCAGCAAGTGCACTGGGTCGTCCAAGTAATACCTTACGTGAGTAAGGGTCGATCCCACAGAGATTGTTGGTTTGAAGCAAGTTATGTTTATTTTATTATTCTTAGTCAGGAGATCAATTATAATTATCAGTTTGAATTACTAAAAAGAATAGAAGAGCGTGAAATAATTACTTGTTGTCCAATAATGGAGAATATGTTGGAGTTTTGGAGATGCTTTGTCTTCTGAATTCCTGTAATGTAATATTCAACTCATGCAAAAGTGCAAAGTTCCTTCCATGGCAAGCTCTATGTAGGGTGTCACCGTTGTCAATGGCTACTTCCCATCCTCTCAGTGAAAATGGTCCAAATGCTCTGTCACAGCACGGCTAATCAGATGTTGGTTCTCGATCATGTCGGAATAGAATCCATTGATTCTTTTGCATTTGTCATCATGCCCAACACTCGCGAGTTTGAAGCTCGTCACAATCATCCAATCCCAGAATCCTACTCGGAATACCACAGACAAGGCTTAGACTTTCCGGATTCTCATGAATGCCCGCATCAACTCTAGCTTATACCACGAAGATTCTGATTAAGGAATCTAAGAGATACTCATTCAATCTGATATAGAACGGAGGTGGTTGTCAGACACACGTTCATTGATTGGGGAAGGTGATGAGTGTCATGGATCACCACCTTCTCCATAGTTAAGCGCGGATGAACATCTTAGATAGGAACACGCATGTTTGAATGGAAAAACATAAATAATTGCGTTAAGTCATCGAGACGCTCCAGAGCTCCTCACCCCTAACAATGGAGTTTAGAGACTCATTCCGTCAAAGAGTATAAAGTTCAGATCTAAAAATGTTATGAGATACAAAATAAGTATCTAAAAGTTGTTTAAATACTAAACTAGTAACCTAGGTTTATAGAAAATGAGTAAACTAAGATAATTGGTGCCGAAATCCACTTCTGGGGCCCACTTAGTGTGTGCTGGGGCTGAGACTTAAGCTTCTTACGTGCTTGGGCTGTTTGTGGAGTTGAACGCCAGGTTGTAACATGTTTTTGGCATTGAATTCCAACTTGTAACCTGTTTCTGGCGTTAGACGCCGGACTACAGCATGGAACTGGCGTTGAACGCCAGTTTACGTCATCTATCTTTGCGCAAATATGGACTATTATATATTGCTGGAAAGCCCTGGATGTCTACTTTCCAACCAAATTGAGAGCACGCCAACTGGACTCTTGTAGCTCAAAAAATACCATTCTGAGGGCAGGGAGGTCAGAATCCAATAACATCGGCAGTCGTTTTTCAGCCTAAATCAGATTTTTGCTCAGCTCCCTCAATTTCAGCTAGAAAATACCTGATATCATAGAAAAACACACAAACTCATAGTAAAGTCCAGAAATGTGATTTTTGCTTAAAAACTAATAAAATTATATTAAAAACTAATTAAAAGATGCTAAAATCTATATGAAATTACCCCCAAAAAGCGTATAAAATATTCGCTCATCACAACACCAAACTTAACTGTTGCTTGTCCTCAAGCAACTAGATAAATAAAATAGGATAAAAGGAAATTAAGAAGGAATAATATCTCAGAGTTTTAAGTGAAGCTCAGATTCTAATTTAGATGAGCGGGGCTAGTAGCTTTTTGTTTTTGAACAGTTTTAGCATCTCACTTTATCCTTTGAAATTCAGAATGATTGGCATCCATAGGAACTCAGAATTCAGATAGTATTATTGATTCTCTTAGTTTAGTATGTTGATTCTTGAACACAACTACTTTATGACTCTTAGCCGTGGCCCTAAGCACTTTGTTTTCCAGTATTACCACCGGATACATAAATGTCACAGACACATAATTGGGTGAACCTTTTCAGATTGTGACTTAGCTTT
This sequence comes from Arachis hypogaea, assembly GCF_003086295.3. Lineage (NCBI taxonomy): Eukaryota > Viridiplantae > Streptophyta > Magnoliopsida > Fabales > Fabaceae > Arachis > Arachis hypogaea. The sequence continues at coordinate 34,981,016 of NC_092045.1, read as the reverse complement.
GCTAAAGTCCCCAATTAGAGGTGTCCAGAGTTCTTAAGCACACTCTTTTGCCTTGGATCACGACTTTAACCAGTCAGTCTCAAGCTTTTCACTTGGACCTGCATGCCACAAGCACATGGTTAGGGACAGCTTGATTTAGCCGCTTAGGCTAGGATTTACTTCCTTGGGCCCTCCTATCAACAACCTGTATTTTGGGAAGTGGATGTTCCTCTAGTCTGTGGGGTGCTTGGTCCTTCAAGAATTAATTTCTGACGCTTCAGTTCCCTCAAGTCATGCCCTTGCTCCTCTTGTTCCCTAAGCAATTCGCAAAGCATGCTATTTTGATTATTCTGTTCTTCCTTTATTTGGTCCATAGCTTCTTGCAACTTGGAAACAGATGCCTCAAGGTGCTCCCAGTATTCAAATTGAGGGATTTCTAGGAGGAATTCATGTACTCTCCTCTTGATGGGGTCATCCTGCAACTGTTGTTTTTCTATTGATATTTTAGTGATTGGCCGCTCAACTGAGATATACTCAGTTATTCCCATCATTATTCCAGCATCTTTGCAGAGCACAGAAATTAAGCTTGGATAAGCCAATTTGGCATCTTTGGAGTTCTTGTTTGCTATTTTGTAAAGTTCACACGAAATTAGTTGATGAACTTCTACTTCTCTTCCCAAAATGATGCGGTGAATCATCACAACTCTTTTAACAGTGACTTCAGAACCGTTGCTAGTGGGCAATATAGAACGCCCAATGAAGTCCAGCCAACCTCTGGCGACTAGTTTGAGATCTTCTCCCTTGAGTTGAATTGGGATGCCAGTGGTGCTGGTGGTCCACCTGGCTCCAGGGATGCATATATCCTCTAAAATCTTGTCCAGGCCCTTGTTTGTTCTCATCATTCTCCTATTAAAGGAGTCTAGGTTTTCTTTTAGCTGAGGTAGCTTAAAGATCTCCCTGATTTTGTCAGGGTAAATGTGAACAATCTTTCCTCTTACCAAGGTTCGATAGTCATAGAGGGCAGTTCCAGATATTCTTTGCTTGTCTGTTTGCCACAAATTAGCATAGAACTCCTGAACCATATTCCTTCCTACTTTTGTTTCAGGATTAGCTAGGATTTCCCAGTTCCTGTTTCAAATTTGCTCTTGGATCTCCGGATATTCATCTTCTTTCAGATCGAACTTGACTTCCGGGATCACTGATCTTAGACCCATTATTTTGTAATAATGGTCTGAATGTTCTTTGGTTAAGAACTTCCCTTGATTCCAAAGTGGTTTTTGAGTACTCTCTTTCTTGCCTCTGGGAGTTGATTGTTTTCCTTTAGGAGCCATGATCTAAGTGAGTATATTTTTGTGATCACGAATGAACACACCAAACTTAGAGGTTTGCTTGTCCTCAAGCAAAAGAAAAGAAAGGAGAGGGATAGAAGGAGTGCTAGTGTGGAATGGTGGATGAGAAGGGGGAGGCTGAATGGGATTTAAAAGGGAAGGGTGGTGGGTTTTTCGAAAATTAAAAAAAAGATAAGATAGAAGATATGATTTATGAAAGATAAATATGATAAGAAAAAGATGTAATTTAAAAATAAAATGTTGTGAATGATATTGGAAAAGATAAATCTAAATTTTTATTTTGAAAAAGATTTTAAAAGATAATTGATTTTTGAAAAATTTTAAAAAAGAGTTGGATTGGATTGGAAAAAAAGATTTGTGTTTATGGATTAAGATACAATTTGATATTTTTGAAAAAGGGATTTTAGAAATTAGGGTTTTTAGAAATTAGGATTAAAATTTTTTAGAATTGAAGAATGAGAATTTGGAACGTGTTTATGCAAGAAATCATGAATTGAAACACAAAAAAATTAAAAATTTGTGAAGAAAAAACGAATTTACCTCCTCCCCACCATCCTGGCGTTATACGCCCAAACGCTGCATGTTTTGGGCATTTAACGCCCAAATGCTGCTTCTCCTGGGCATTCAACGCCCAGCTGTTGCTTCTTTCTGGCGTTGAACGCCAGGAACTCCTTTGTCACTAAGCATTTTTCTGAACGCCCAGGTTGCTGTAAATCTGGCGTTGAACGCCCAGAAAGTGCTTCTTTCTGGCGTTCAACGCCCAGAAGATGCTCCTTTCTGGCGTTTAACAGCCAGATGGCTATCCTTATTGGCGTTGAACGCCTAGTAGGTGCTTCTTTTAGGCGTTCAACGCCCAAAACAGCTTTTACTGGCTTTTTTGCACCAGTGAGCTTCCTTTTTTGCTGTTTTATCCTCTGATTCCTTCTGTAACTCTGTGAACTTAAGCAGTTGCTATTTTACCTTGACGATACTTGACATATACATGTAAAAATTAATTAATTAACAAATAGGCTTTGTAAATGGCTGGGTTGCCTCCCAGCAAGCGCTTCTTTATTGTCTTTAGCTGGACTATTATTGAGCTTTAGTTAAGTCTCAGTGTTGAGCATTCTTGCTCAAAATTGCTTTCAAGATAATGTTTGACTCTCTGTCCATTAACAATGAACTTTTTGTTAGAATCATTATCCTGGAGCTCTACATATCCATATGGTGACACACTTGTAATCACATGTGGTCCTCTCCACTGGGATTTCAATTTTCTGGGGAATAATCTGAGCCTAGAATTAAATAGCAGAACTTTCTGCCCTGGCTCAAAGACTCTGGATGACAATTTCTTATCATGCCATCTTTTTGCTTTCTCTTTGTAAATTTTTGAATTCTCAAAAGCATTGAGTCTAAATTCCTCTAGCTTATTTAACTGGAGCAATCATTTTTCTCCAGCTAACTTGGCATCAAGGTTTAGGAATCTGGTTGCCCAGTAGGCCTTATGTTCTAGTTCCACTGGCAAGTGACATGCCTTTCCATACATAAGTTGGTATAGAGAGGTCCCTATAGGGGTCTTGAATGCTGTTCTGTATGCCCATAGAGCATCATCCAAGCTTGTTGCCCAATCCCTTCTACGGTTAATCACAGTCCGTTCCAGGATTATTTTAAGTTTTCTATTAGAGACTTCAGCTTGCCCATTTGTTTGTGGATGATATGGAGTGGCCACCCTGTGGCTAACTCCATATCGAACCAAAGTAGAGTAAAGCTGTTTATTGCAGAAATGAGTGCCCCGATCACTGATTAATACTCTAGGGGTACCAAATTTGCTGAAGATGTGTTTCTGGAGGAATTTCAGCACTGTCTTAGTATCATTAGTGGGTGTTGCTATAGCTTATACCCATTTTGGATACATAATCCACTGCCACCAGAATATAAGTGTTTGAGTTTGATGGTGGGAATGGCCCCATGAAGTCAATACCCCATACATCAAACAACTCGATCTCCAAGATCCCTTCTTGGGGCATGCATAACTGTGAGGCAGATTGCCAGATCTTTGGCAACTATCACAATTGAGTACAAATGCTCGGGAGTCTTTATAGAGAGTAGGCCAGTAGAAGCCACATTGGAGGACTCTTGTGGCTGTTTGCTCACTTCCAAAATGTCCTCCATACTGTGATCCATGGCAGTGCCAGAGGATCTTCTGTGCTTCTTTTTTAGGCACACATCTACGGATTACTCCGTTTGCATATCTCTTGAAGAGATATGGTTCATCCCAAGGATAGTACTTTACATCTGTGATCAATTTCTTTGATTGCTGCCTACTGTACTCTTTGGGTATGAACCTCACTGCCTTATAGTTTGCAATGTCTGCAAACCATGGCACTTCCTGGATGGCAAAGCGTTGCTCATCCGGAAAGGTTTCAGAAATCTCAGTAAGAGGGAGGGACGCACCTTCTACTGGTTCTATTCGGGACAGGTGATCTACTACTTGGTTCTCTGTCCCTTTTCTGTCTCTTATTTCTATATCAAACTCTTGCAGAAGCAACACCCATCTGATGAGTTTGGGTTTTGAATCCTGCTTTGTGAGTAGATATTTAAGAGCAGCATGATCAGTGTACACAATCACTTTTGATCATACTAAATAGGATCTAAACTTGTCAATGGCGTAAACCACTGCAAGCAACTCTTTTTCTGTGGTTGTGTAATTCTTCTGTGCGTTATTAAAAACATGACTGGTGATGAGCGGATAATTTATACGCTTTTTGGCATTGTTTTTATATAGTTTTTAGTAAGTTTGAGCTACTTTTAGGGATGTTTTCATTAGTTTTTATGTTAAATTCACATTTCTGGACTTTACTATGAGTTTGTGTGTTTTTCTATGATTTCAGGTAAATTCTGACTGAAATTGAGGGATTTGAGCAAAACTCTGAAGAAGGCTGACAAAAGGACTGCTGATGCTGTTGGATTCTGACCTCCCTGCACTCGAAATAGATTTTCTGGAGCTACAGAACTCCAATTGGCGCGCTCTCAACGGCGTTGGAAAGTAGACATCCAGGGCTTTCCAGCAATATATAATAGTCCATACTTTATTCGAAGAATGACGACGTAACTTGGCGTTAAACGCCTAGTACACGCTGCTGTCTGGAGTTAAACGCCAGAAAAACGTCATTATCCGGAGTTGAACGCCCAAAACACGTCATAACCTGAAGTTTGACGCCAAGAAATGCCTTAGCTCGTGGATTAATCAAGCTCAGCCCAAGCATACACCAAGTGGGCCCCGGAAGTGGATTTATGCATCAATTACTTACTCATGTAAACCCTAGTAGCTAGTCTAGTATATATAGGACATTTATCTATTGTATTAGACATCCTGGATTGTATTTTGAATCCGGTGATCACGTTAGAGAGAGCTGGCCATTCGGCCATGCCTGAACTCTTTGCTTATGTATTTTCAACGGTGGAGTTTCTGCACACCATAGATTAAGGGTGTGGAGCTCTGCTGTACCTCAAGTATTAATGAAATTCTATTATCTTTTATTCAAATCTCTCTTATTCTTATTCCAAGATATTCATTCGTACCCAAGAACATGATGAATGTTATGAGTCAGATTACCCTCATTATCATTCTCACTTATGAATGTGAGTGATTGACAACCACTTCCGTTCTACATGCAACAGAGCTTGAATGTATATCTCTTAGATTCCCCAACAGAATCTTCGTGGTATAAGCTAGATAGATGGCGGCATTTATGAGGATCCGGAAAGTCTCACCTTGTCTGTGGTATTCCGAGTAGGATCCTGGGAATCCGGAAAGTCTCACCTTGTCTGTGGTATTCCGAGTAGGATTCCGGTAATGAATGACTGTGACGTGCTTCAAACCTGTAACCTGCTGGGCGTTGGTGACAGACGCAAAAGAGGGATTCTATTCCAGTAGGGGAGGGAACCAACCGGTGATTAGCCGTACTGTGACAGAGTGCGTGAGGATTAGTTTTCACTGCGAGGATGGGATGTAGCCATCAGCCATGGGTGATGCCTCCAGACTGGTTAGCTGTGCGAGTGACAGCCGCACAGGATATTTCCCCGAGAGGAAGAAAGTAGCCACAGTTGATGGTGAACCCCTACACAAGGCTTGCCATGGAAAGGAGTAAGAAGGATTGAATAGAACCAGTAGGAGAGCAGGCGTCCCTGAGCTCTACAGCATCTCCATCCGCTTATCTGAAATTCCTACCAATGAATCTGCATAAGTGTTCTATCCCTTTTATTATTTCCTTTTACTATTTTATTTTGAATCTAATCAAGTATCATGTTTAATTCGCCTGACTGAGATTTACAAGGTGACCATAGCTTGCTTCATACCAACAATCTCTGTGGATTCGACCCTTACTCACGTAAGGTTTATTACTTGGACGACCCAGTACACTTGCTGGTTAGTTGAACGGAGTTGTGAGAATAAACAGTGCCCTAAGAGTAAATATATGCTAAAGCTCAAAAGATAGAAATCACAATTTCGTCCACCAAGTTTTTGGCGCCGTTGCTGGGGATTGTTCGAGTATGGACAACTGACGGTTCATCTTGTTGCTCAGATTAGGTAATTTTCTTTCCAAAAATCTTTTTCCAAAATTTTTCTTTTATTTTTTCGTTTTTTCCAAAATATTTTCGAAAAAAAAAATTAATAAAAATACAAAAAAATTAAAAAATCATAAAAATCAAAAATATTTTATGTTTCTTGTTTGAATCTTGTGTTAATTTTTATGTTTGGTGTCAATTGCATGCTTTTAAAAAATTTTCTTCCAATTTTCGAAAATCTCATGCATTCATAGTGTTCTTCATGATCTTCAAGTTGTTCTTGACAAGTCTTCTTGTTTGATCTTGATGATTTCTTGTTTTGTGTCTTTTCTTGTTTTTCATGTGCATCTTTGCATCCATATTTTTCATGCATTAAAGATTTCTAAGTTTGGTGTCTTGAATGTTTTCTTTGCATCAAAAATTTTTTAAAATAATGTTCTTGATGTTCATCATGATCTTCAAAGTGTTCTTGGTGTTCATCTTGACATTCATAGCATTCTTGCATGCATTCATTGTTTTGATCTAAAAATTTCATGCATTGAGTATTTTTGTTGTTTTTCTCTTTCATAATTAAAAATTCAAAAAAATCAAAAAAATATCTTTTCCTTATTTTCCTCCAAATTTTCGAAATTTTGGGTTGACTTGGTCAAAAATTTTTAAAATTAGTTATTTATTACAAGTCAAGTCAAAATTTCAATTTTAAAAATCTTATCTTTTCAAAATCTTTTTCAAAAATCATATCTTTTTCATTTTTTTATATAATTTTCGAAAATTTCAAAATTATTTTTCAAAATATTTTCAAAATCTTTTTCTTATCTCTTTATCAAATTTTCGAAAATTAGCTAACAATTAATGTGATTGGTTCAAAAATTTGAAGTTTGTTACTTTCTTGTTAAGAAAGGTTCAATCTTTAAGTTCTAGAATCTTATCTTGTAGTTTCTTGTTAGTGAAATTATTTTTAAAAAAATTAAATCTTTTTCAAAATATCTTTTGCAAATATATCTTTTTATCTTTTATCTTATCCTTTTCAAAAAATTTTTATCTTCTTCAAAATTTGATTTCAAAATATTTTATCTAACTTCTTATCTTCTTATCTTTTTCAAATTTTGATTTCAAATCTTTTTCAATCAACTAACTAACTTTTTGTTTGTTTCCTATCTTTTTCAAAACCACCTAACTATTTTTCCCTCTCTAATTTTCGAAAATTCTCCCTCTCTTTTTCAAAAATTCTTTTTGTTTTAAATTTTAATTTTAATCTCATCTTATCTTTAATTTTCGAAAATTACTAACTTCTTTTTCAAAAATTATTTTCGAAATCTTCTTTCTCTTTTCTTATTCTTTTTATTTATTTAATTACTAACACTTCTCTTCACCTCTCTTCATCCAAATCCGAATCCATCCTTCTTCCTTCTTGTACCCCTTTCTTCTTCTACTGACATAAGGGAATCTCTATACTGTGACATAGAGGATTCCTTTTTCTTTTCTTGTTTTCTTCTCTTTCATATGAGCAGGAACAGGGAAAAAGGCACTCTTGTTGAAGTTGATCCAGAACCTGAAAGGACTCTGAAGAGAAAATTAAGAGAAGCTAAATTACAACAATCCAGAAATAACTTTTCAGAAATTTTCGAACAAGAGAAGGAGATGGCAGCCGAAAATAATAATAATAATAATGCAAGGAGAATGCTTGGTGACTTCACAAAGCCAACATCCAAGTTTGATGGAAGAAGCATCTCCATTCCTGCCATTGGAGCCAATAACTTTGAGCTTAGGCCTCAACTAGTTGCTTTAATGCAACAAAACTGCAAATTTTATGGACTTCCATCTGAAGATCCTTATCAGTTCTTAACTGAGTTCTTGCAGGTCTGTGATACTGTAAAGACGAATGAAGTTAATCCTGAAGTCTACAGACTTATGCTTTTCCCTTTTGCTGTAAGAGACAGAGCTAGAATATGGTTGGACTCACAACCTAAGGATAGCCTGGACTCCTGGGATAAGCTGGTCACTGCCTTTCTGGATAAATTCTTTCCTCCTCAAAAGCTGAGCAAGCTGAGAGTGGATGTTCAAACCTTCAAGCAAAAAGATGGTGAATCCCTCTATGAAGCTTGGGAAAGATACAAGCCGCTGACCAAAAGATGTCCATCTGACATGTTTTCAGAATGGACTCTATTAGATATATTCTATTATGGTCTCTCTGAATTTTCGAAAATGTCATTGGACCACTCTGCAGGTGGATCTATTTACCTGAAGAAAACGCCTGAAGAGGCTCAAGAACTCATTGACATGGTTGCAAACAACCAGTTCATGTATACCTCTGAGAGGAATTCCGTGAATAATGGGATACCTCAGAAGAAAGGAGTTCTTGAAATTGATGCTCTGAATGCCATATTGGCTCAGAACAAAATGTTGACTCAACAGGTCAACATAATCTCTCAAAATCTGAATGGATTGCAACATGCATCCAACAGTGCTAGAGAGGCAGCTTCTGAAGAAGCTTATGATCCTGAGAACCCTGCCATGGCAGAGGTTAATTACATGGGTTAACCTTATGGAAACACCTATAACTCATCATGGAGAAATCATCCAAATTTCTCCTGGAAGGATCAACAAAAGCCTCAACAAGGCTTTAACAATGGTGGATGCAATAGGCTAGGCAATAGCAAGCCATATCCATCATCTTCTCAGCAACAGACAGAGAACTCTGAACAAAATACTTCTAATTTAGCTAATATAGTCTCTGATCTGTCAAAGGCCACTTTCAGTTTCATGAATGAAACAAGATCCTCCATTAGAAATTTGGAGGCACAAGTGGGCCAGCTGAGTAAGAAAGTTATTGAAACTCCTCCCAGTATTCTCCCAAGCAATACAGAAGAGAATCCAAAAGGAGAGTGCAAGGCCATTGATTTGATCAAAGTGGCCGAATGCACTAGGGAGGAGGAGGACGAAAATCCTAGTGAGGAAGACCTCCTGGGACGTCCCTCAAGCAAGAAGGAGTTTCCTATTAAGGATCCTGAGGAATCTGAGGCTCACTCAGAGACCATAGAGATTCCATTAAATCTCCTTCTACCATTCATGATCTCTGAAGAATATTCATCCTCTGAAGAGGATGAAGATGTGACTGGAGAGCAAGTTGCTCAATATCTAGGAGCTATCAGGAAGCTGAATGCCAAGCTATTTGGTAATGAGACTTGGGAAAGTGAACCTCCCTTGCTCATTAGTGACTTAGATACTTGGATTCAGGAAACTCTACCTCAAAAGAAACAAGATCCTGGCAAGTTGTTAATACCTTGCACCATTGGCACCATGAGCTTTGAAAAAGCTCTATGTGATCTTGGGTTAGGGATAAATCTGATGCCACTCTCTGTAATGGAGAAGCTAGGGATCATTGAGGTACAACCTGCCTTGTTCTCATTACAATTGGCAGACAAGTCCATGAGACAAGCTTATGGAATAGTAGAGGACGTGCTAGTAAAGGTTGAGGGCCTTTACATCCCTGCTGATTTCATAATCCTAGACACTAGGAAGGAAGATGATGAATGCATCATCCTAGGAAGACCTTTCCTAGCCACAGCAGAAGCTGTGATAGATGTCAACAGAGGAGAGTTAGTCCTTCAATTGAATGGGGACTACCTTGTGTTTAAAGCACATGGCCATCCCTCTGTGACAAAAGAGAGTAAGCATGAAGAGCTTCTCTCAGTTCAAGGTCAAGAAGAGCCCACACAGTCAAACTCTAAGTTTGGTGTTGTGTGGCCACAACCAAACTCTAAGTTTGGTGTTAAGACCCCATATCCAAACTCTAAGTTTGGTGTTGGGACTATACAACATTGACCTGATCACCTTTTAGCTCCATGAGGGCCACTGTCAAGCTATTGACATTAAAGAAGCGCTTGTTGGGAGGAAACCCAATTTTATTTATCTAATTTTATTTTATTTTGTTTCTTTGTTATTTTTGTGTTTAATTAGGTACATGATCATGAGGAGTCACGAAAAAATAAAAAAAAATTAAAAACAGAGTCAAAAACAGAAGAAAAAAAATTTTTCACCCTGGAGGATGCACGGGCTGGCGTTCAACGCCCAGAAGGTGCATCTGGCCGGCGTTCAACGCCAGAACAGAGCACCATTCTGGTGCTGAACGCCCAAAACAAGTAACAACCTGGTGTTAAACGCCAGGATGGTGCACAGAGAGGACAAACTGGCGCTGAACGCCAGGAACAAGCATGAAACTGGCGCTCAACGCCAGAAACATGCATCACATGGGCGTTGAACGCCCAAAACATGCACCAATGGGCGTTTAAACGCCAGAATGGTGTGCCAAGGCATTTTACATGCCTATTTGGTGCAGGGATGGAATTCCTTGACACCTCAGGATCTGTGGACTTCACAGGATCCCCACCTACCTCGCCCTCTCTCTTTCCATTCATGATCATCCCTTCTGTTTTTCATTCACCACCTGCTGCTACCCATTCTACCCCATACACCCCACCTACCTCGCCCTCTCTCTTTCCATTCATGATCATCCCTTCTGTTTTTCATTCACCACCTGCTGCTACCCATTCTACCCCATACACCCCACCTACCTTTACAATTTACCTCCTCTTTCCCACCCAACCCCACCCATATAGCCGAATCCATTTCCCCTCACTCACCTCCATCTTCTTCTTCTTCTCTTCTTTCTTTTCTTGCTCGAGGGCGAGCAATAATTTAAGTTTGGTGTGGTAAAAGCATAGCTTTTTGCTTTTCCATTACCATTAATGGCACCTAAGGCCAGAGAAACCTCAAAGGAAAGACAAAAGCTTCCACCTCTGAGTCTTGGGAGATGGAAAGACTTATATATAAGCTGGAATAGCTCAGTTGGTTAGAACATGTGGCTGCAAATCAAGAGATCCCTGAGATACCTCAGGGGATAAGTTGTCTTCCACACAAATATTGGAAGCAATTAAGGGTGGAACATCATGAGCACTCCATCATTCTCCAAGAAATAAGAGAAGATCAAAGAGCAATGAGGGAGGAGCAACAAAGGCAAGGAAGGGACATAGAAGAGTTGAAGAACATCATTGGTCCTTCAAGAAGAAGACGCCACTAAAGGTGGATTCATTCCTTGTTCTTTATTTTCTTTCTGTTTTTCGGTTTTTAGTATTGTGTTTATCTATGTTTTGTGTCTCTACTTCATGATCATTAGTGTGTAACCATGCCTTAAAGCTATGAATAAAATCCATTAGTCCTTCACTTCTCTTAAATGAAAAATGTTTTAATTCAAAAGAACAAGAAGTACATAAATTTCGAAATTATTATTGAATTTAATTTAATTATATTGATGTGGTGGCAATAATTTTTGTTTTCTGAATGAATGCTTGAACAGTGCATATTTTTGATCTTGTTGTTTATGAGTGTTAAAATTGTTGGCTCTTGAAAGAATGATGAACAAAGAGAAATGTTATTGATGAACTGAAAAATTCATGAATTGATTCTTGAAGCAAGAGAAAGCAGTGAAAAAGTAAGCTTGCGAAAAAAAAATGGCGAAAAGAAAAAAAGAAAAGAGCAGCAGAAAAAGCCAATAACCCTTAAAACCAAAAGGCAAGGGTAAAAAGGATCTAAGGCTTTGAGCATCAATGGATAGGAGGGCCCAAGGAAGTTAAATCCAGGCCTAAGCGGCTAAATCAAGCTGTCATTAACCATGTGCTTGTGTCATGAAGGTCCAAGTGAAAATCTTGAGACTGAGTGGTTAAAGTCGTGATCCAAAAGAGTGTGCTTAAGAGCTCTGGACACCACTAACTGGGGACTTTAGCAAAGCTGAGTCACAATCTGAAAAGGTTCACCCAGTTATGTGTCTGTGGCATTTGTGTATCCGGTGGTAATACTGGAAGACAAAGTGCTTAGGGCCACAACCAAGACTCATAAGTAGCTGTGTTCAAGAATCAACATGCTTAACTAGGAAAGTCAATAACACTATCTGAAATTCTAAGTTCCCAGAGACGCCAATCTCTCTAAACTACAAAGGAAAAAGTGAGATGCCAAAACTGTTCAGAAGCAAAAAGCTACAAGTCCCGCTCATCTAATTAAATTAATATTCATTGATATTCTGGAATTTGTAGTATATTCTCTTCTTTTATCCTATTTGATTTTCAGTTGCTTGGGGACAAGCAACAATTTAAGTTTGGTGTTGTGATGAGCGGATAATTTATACGCTTTTTGGCATTGTTTTTATATAGTTTTTAGTAAGTTTGAGCTACTTTTAGGGATGTTTTCATTAGTTTTTATGTTAAATTCACATTTCTGGACTTTACTATGAGTTTGTGTGTTTTTCTGTGATTTCAGGTAAATTCTGACTGAAATTGAGGGATTTGAGCAAAACTCTGAAGAAGGCTGACAAAAGGACTGCTGATGCTGTTGGATTCTGACCTCCCTGCACTCGAAATGGATTTTCTGGAGCTACAGAACTCCAATTGGCGCGCTCTCAACGGCGTTGGAAAGTAGACATCCAGGGCTTTCCAGCAATATATAATAGTCCATACTTTATTCGAAGAATGACGACGTAACTTGGCGTTAAACGCCAAGTACACGCTGCTGTCTGGAGTTAAACGCCAGAAAAACGTCATTATCCGGAGTTGAACGCCCAAAACACGTCATAACCTGAAGTTTGACGCCAAGAAATGCCTTAGCTCGTGGATTAATCAAGCTCAGCCCAAGCATACACCAAGTGGGCCCCGGAAGTGGATTTATGCATCAATTACTTACTCATGTAAACCCTAGTAGCTAGTCTAGTATATATAGGACATTTATCTATTGTATTAGACATCCTGGATTGTATTTTGAATCCGGTGATCACGTTAGAGAGGGCTGGCCATTCGGCCATGCCTGAACTCTTTGCTTATGTATTTTCAACGGTGGAGTTTCTGCACACCATAGATTAAGGGTGTGGAGCTCTGCTGTACCTCAAGTATTAATGAAATTCTATTATCTTTTATTCAAATCTCTCTTATTCTTATTCCAAGATATTCATTCGTACCCAAGAACATGATGAATGTTATGAGTCAGATTACCCTCATTATCATTCTCACTTATGAATGTGAGTGATTGACAACCACTTCCGTTCTACATGCAACAGAGCTTGAATGTATATCTCTTAGATTCCCCAACAGAATCTTCGTGGTATAAGCTAGATAGATGGCGGCATTTATGAGGATCCGGAAAGTCTCACCTTGTCTGTGGTATTCCGAGTAGGATCCTGGGAATCCGGAAAGTCTCACCTTGTCTGTGGTATTCCGAGTAGGATTCCGGTAATGAATGACTGTGACGTGCTTCAAACCTGTAACCTGCTGGGCGTTGGTGACAGACGCAAAAGAGGGATTCTATTCCAGTAGGGGAGGGAACCAACCGGTGATTAGCCGTACTGTGACAGAGTGCGTGAGCATTAGTTTTCACTGCGAGGATGGGATGTAGCCATCAGCCATGGGTGATGCCTCCAGACTGGTTAGCTGTGCGAGTGACAGCCGCACAGGATATTTCCCCGAGAGGAAGAAAGTAGCCACAGTTGATGGTGAACCCCTACACAAGGCTTGCCATGGAAAGGAGTAAGAAGGATTGAATAGAAGCAGTAGGAGAGCAGGCGTCCCTGAGCTCTACAGCATCTCCATCCGCTTATCTGAAATTCCTACCAATGAATCTGCATAAGTGTTCTATCCCTTTTATTATTTCCTTTTACTATTTTATTTTGAATCTAATCAAGTATCATGTTTAATTCTCTTGACTGAGATTTACAAGGTGACCATAGCTTGCTTCATACCAACAATCTCTGTGGATTCGACCCTTACTCACGTAAGGTTTATTACTTGGACGACCCAGTACACTTGCTGGTTAGTTGAACGGAGTTGTGAGAATAAACAGTGCCCTAAGAGTAAATATATGCTAAAGCTCAAAAGATAGAAATCACAATTTCGTCCACCAACTGGCATAGTAAATGACGTGCAGAAGCTCGTCATGCCTTTGTCCCAACACTGCACCAATGGCATAGTCACTGGCATCACACATTAATTCAAATGGTAATGTCCAATCTGGTGCATAGATGACTGGTGCTGTGAACAGCTTAGCTTTCAGAGTCTCACACTCCTGATCAAAGATAAATGGCGTGTCAGCAGCTAGCAAATTACTTAGAGGTTTGGCGATTTTTGAAAATCCTTTATAAACCTCCTATAGAATCCTGCATGCCCCAGAAAGCTTCTGATTGCCTTAACATTGGCTGGTGGTGGTAATTTTTCAATTACCTCTAACTTAGCTTGATCCACTTCTATTCCCTTGTTCAAAATTTTTTGTCCAAGGACAATTCCTTCAGTCAGCATAAAGTGACATTTCTCCTAGTTTAAAACCAGGTTAGTCTCTTGGCAGCTCTTTGGAACATGTGCTAGATGGTCAAGACAGGAGCTGAATGAATCTCAAAATACTGAGAGAATTGAGAGCATGCACCTTTGAAAGGTTGTAGGTGCATTGCACAGACCAAATGGCATCCTTTTGTATGCAAATACTCCAGATGGACATGTGAATGTTGTTTTCTCTTGATCCTGGGATCTACTGTAATTTGATTATAACCTGAATATCCATCCAGGAAGTAGTAGTATTCATGTCCTGCTAGTCTTTCTAGCATCTGGTCTATGAATGGTAAAGGAAAATGATCCTTTCTGGTAGCTGTATTGAGCCTTTTATAATCAATACACATATGCCACCCTGTAACTGTTCTTGTAGGAACCAGTTCATTTTTTTCATTATGGACCACTGTCATGCTGCCTTTCTTAGGGACGACTTGGACAGGGCTTACCCAGGGGCTATCAGAAATGGGATAAATAATCCCAACCTCTAGTAATTTAGTGACCTCTTTTTGCACCACCTCCTTCATGGCTGGATTCAGCCGCCTTTGTGGTTGAACCACTGGCTTAGCGTCACCCTCCAATAAAATCTTGTGCATGCATCTGGCTGGGCTAATGCCCTTAAGATCACTGATGGACCACCCAAGAGCTGTCTTGTGTGTCTTTAGCACTTGAATTAGTGCTTCCTCTTCCTGTGGCTCTAAGATAGAGTTTATGATTACAGGAAATGTATCACCGTCTCCCAGAAATGCATATTTCAGAGATGGTGGTAATGGTTTGAGCTCTGGTTTAGGAGGTTTCTCCTCTTCCTGAGGGATTTTCAGAGGTTCTATTATTCTCTCTGATTCCTCCAGATCAGGCTGAACATCTTTAAAGATATCCTCCAGCTCTGATTCGAGACTCTCAGCCATATTGACTTCTTTTACCAGAGAGTCAATAATATCAACGCTCATGCAGTCATTTTGTGTGTCTGGATACTGCATGGCTTTGACAACATTCAACTTGAACTCATCCTCATTGACTCTCAGGGTTACTTCCCCTTTTGAACATTAATGAGGGTTCGGCCAGTTGCTAGGAAAGGTCTTCCCAGAATGAGAGTTGCACTCTTATGCTCCTCCATTTCCAGCACCACAAAGTCAGTGGGAAAGGCAAATGGCCCAACCTTGATAATCATGTCTTCAATCACGCCTGATGGGTATTTAATGGAGCCATCAGCAAGTTGGAGACATATCTGGGTTGGATTAACTTCATCAGTCAACCCAAGCTTTTTGATGGTAGCTGCAGGTATTAGGTTAATACTTGCCCCAAGATCACATAGAGCTTGCTTGTTACAAGTACCTTCTAATGTGCATGATATTATAAAGCTTCCCGGATCTTTAAGCTTCTCAGGTAAGCTTTTCAGAATGACTGCACTGCATTCTTCAGTGAGGTAAACTTTTTCAGTTTCCCTCCAATCCTTCTTATGACTTAAGATCTCTTTCATGAACTTAGCATAAGAGGGTATTTGCTCAAGTGCCTCTGCAAACAGAATCTTTATTTCAAGAGTCCTGAGATAGTCTGCAAAGCAGGCAAATTGCTTATCCTGTTTCGCTTGGCAGAGTTTCTGAGGATAAGGCATTTTGGCTTTGTATTCCTCAACCTTAGTTGCTGCAGATTTATTGCCTACAGATGTGGGTTGAGAAGCCTTTTTAGATGGGTTATTATCAGCACTTGTATGTGTCTGATCCCCCGCTGGCATTTGAATGCCATGGGTGGAAGCTGGAGTGGCGTTAAACGTCAACTCCTTACTTGTTTCTGGCATCTGAACGCCAGAACTGTGCTCCCTTTGGGCGTTCAACGCCAAATCATTGCTTGTTTCTGGCGTTGAATGCCAGAACTGAGCATGGTTTGGGCGTTCAATGCCAGCTTTCCACCCATTCTCTGGCGTTTGAGTGCCAGGATTATTCCTCTCTGGGCTCTTACCGTCCTTAGAGGGATTTTGGGTGGTTTGCTCATTTCTTGGCTTCCTGCTGTCTTGAAGTGAGGTATTTAATATTTTCCCACTTCTTAATTGAACTGCTTGGCACTCTTCTGTTATTTGTTTTGATAATTACTATTCTTTTTGCTTCAATTGCACTTCCACATTTATATTAGCCATTCTTATTTCTTGTAATATCTCTTTGAATTCGGCTAACTTTTTTGTTAGAAAATCCAATTACTGATTGAATTCTGTAACTTATTCTGCAGGACTCATTTCAGCAGTTACTATTTCAGCCTCTTCTTTCATGGAAGGTTCACTGCTTAGGTACAGATGCTGATTTCTGGCAACTGTATCAATGAGCTCTTGAGCTTCTTCTATTGTCTTTCTCATGTGTATAGATCTACTAGCTGAGTGGTCTAGAGAAATCTGGGCTCTTTCTGTAAGCCCATAGTAGAAGATGTCTAACTGCACCCACTCTGAAAACATTTCAGAGGGGCATTTTCTTAGCATCTCTCTGTATCTCTCCCAGGCATCATAAAGGGATTCATTATCTCCTTGTTTGAAGCCTTGGATGCCTAGCCTTAGCTGTGTCATTCGTTTTAGAGGAAAATAGTGATTCAGGAATTTTTTCGACAGCTGTTTCCATGTCCTTATGCTGTCCTTAGGTTGGTTATTTAACCACCTCTTAGCTTGGTCCTTTACAGCAAATGGAAACAGTAATAATCTGTAGACATCCTAATCTACTTCCTTATCATATACTGTGTTAGTAATTTGTAAAAATTGTGCCAGAATTTCTGTAGGTTCTTCCTGTGAAAGACTAGAATACTGGCAACTTTGCTGCACCATGATGATGAGCTGAGGATTCAACTCAAAACTACAAACTCCGATGGAGGGTATACAAATACTACTCCCATATGAAGCAGTAATGGGGTTAGCATATGACCCCAGAGTCCTTCTGGACTGTTCATTTCCACTAAGTTCCATGATGGACCAAGGGAGATGATATGGATGTAAATACTATTTATTTTATTATATATAAAAATTTATTTTTGAAATAATAAAATAAAATAAAATAAGATAAATAAAAACGAAATAAAAATAAAAATAAAAAAATTTTGAAAATATTTTGTGAAGATTTTTGAAAAAATTGAGGAGAGAGAAAGTGGTTAGGATATTTTTTGAAAAAGATAATAAAATATTATTTTTTTTAAATCTCAAAAGGATAAGATTTGAAAAATTTTGAAATTGAAATCTGAATTTTTATAAAAAAATTTCGAAAAAGTAGCTTAAAAATAGTTAGAAAAGATATTTTTTTGAATTTTGAATTTTATGATGAAAGAGAAAAACACACAAAAGACACAAGACTTAAAATTTTTAGATCTAATGCTCCTTGTTTTTGAAGATTTTGGAGGGAAAACACCAACGAACACCAAACTTAAAATTTTAAGATCAAAACATAAAGAAGACTCAAGAACACTTTGAAGATTCACAAGAACAACAAGAACAAAAGAAAGAACACCAAACTTAAAATTTTTAGAAAACTTCAATAAAATTTTCAAAAATTATAAAAAGATTAACAAGAAAAAACCAAACTTAAAGTTTAGCACAAGATTCAATCAAAGAGAAATTATTTTTGAAAAAGATTTTAAAAAGGAGATACCCAATTGCCAAGAATATAAGCCAACGCTCTAGCCAACTGAGCTATAAATGTAACGTGTTTTAAAGATGTATTATTTTTATAGATAAAAATAAAATTTTTTTGAAAACTAATGTTTTGAAAAAGCACAAGAAAAACAAGAAAAGACACAGGACAAGACAAACCAAAGATCAAACAGGAAAAATTGACAAGAACAATTTGAAGATCGAGGAAAAACAAAGAACACTAATTCGAAAATTTGGAAGGGAAAATATAAAATATGCAATTGACACCAAACTTAGAATAAGACACTAATTCACAAAAAATTAAAAATTAATAGGGACAAGTAATATTTTCGAAAAATTTTTGAAGAGAAATTAAAGGACTCAAATTTAACGACTCTTTAGCATCAATACTATATTCCTAATCCAAGCAACAAAATAAACCTTTAGTTGTTCAAACTCAAACAATCCCCGGCAACGGCGGCAAAATCTTGGTGCACGAAATTGCAATCACACTTTTGCAATACGCACAACTAACCAGCAAGTGCACTGGGTCGTCCAAGTAATACCTTACGTGAGTAAGGGTCGATCCCACGGAGATTGTTGGTTTGAAGCAAGGTATGTTTATTTTATTATTCTTAGTCAGGAGATGAATTATAATTATCAATTTGAATTACTAAAAAAATAGAAGAGCGTGAAATAATTACTTGTTGTCCAATAATGGAGAATATGTTGGAGTTTTGGAGATGCTTTGTATTCTGAATTCCTGTAATGTAATATTCAACTCATGCAAAAGTGCAAAGTTCCTTCCATGGCAAGCTCTATGTAGGATGTCACCGTTGCAATGGCTACTTCCCATCCTCTCAGTGAAAATGGTCCAAATGTTCTGTCACAGCACGGCTAATCAGCTGTTGGTTCTCGATCATGTCGGAATAGAATCCATTGGTTCTTTTGCGTTTGTCATCACACCCAACACTCGTGAGTTTGAAGCTCGTCACAGTCATCCAATCCCAGAATCCTACTCAGAATACCACAGACAAGGTTTAGACTTTTCGGATTCTCATGAATGCCGCCATCAATTCTAGCTTATACCACGAAGATTCTGATTAAAGAATCTAAGAGATACTCATTCAATCTGATATAGAATGAAGGTGGTTGTCATACACACGTTCATTGATTGAGGAAGGTGATGAGTGTCACGGATCACCACCTTCTCCATAGTTAAGTGCGAATGAACATCTTAGATAGGAACACGCATGTTTGAATGGAAAAACATATATAATTGCATTAATTCATCGAGACGCTGCAGAGCTCCTCACCCCCAACAATGGAGTTTAGAGACTCATGCCATCAAAGAGTATAAAATTCAGATCTAAAAATGTCATGAGATACGAAATAAGTCTCTAAAAGTTGTTTAAATATAAAACTAGTAACCAAGGTTTACAGAAAATGAGTAAACTAAGAATCCAAGAGATAAACATTCAAGCCTTGTTTGCTTGTAGAACGGAAGTGGTTGTCAGGCACGCGTTCATAAGTGAGAATGATGATGAGCGTCACATAATCATCACATTCATCATGTTCTTGGGTACGAATGAATATCTTAGAACAAGAATAAGCTGAATTGAATAGAAGAACAATAGTAATTGCATTAATACTCGAGGTACAGTAGAGCTCCACACCTTAATCTATGGTGTGTAGAAACTCCACCGTTGAAAATACATAAGAACAAGGTCTAGGCATGGCCAAGAGGCCAGCCCCCATGATCTAAGAACTAGACGTCCAAAGATGATCCTAAGATCTAAAGTGATCAAAAGATGTATAATACAATAGCAAAAGGTCCTATTTGTAGAGAACTAATAGCTTAGGGTTTACAAAGATGAGTAAATGACATAAAAATCCACTTCCGGGCCCACTTGGTGTGTGCTTGGGCTGAGCATTGAAGCTTTTATGTGTAGAGACTTTTCTTGGAGTTAAACGCCATCTTTTGTGCCAGTTCCGGCGTTTTACGCCAGAATTCTTGAGCTGACTTGGAACGCTTGTTTGGGCCATCAAATCTCGAGCAAAGTATGAACTATTATCCATTACTGGAAAGCCCAGAATGTCTACTTTCTAACGCAGTTGAGAGCGCACCAATTGGGTTTCTGTAGCTCCAAAAAATCCACTTCAAGTGCAGGGAGGTCAGAATCCAACAGCATCTGCAGTCCTTTTCAGCCTCTAAATCAGATTTTTGCTCAGGTCCCTCAATTTCAGCCAAAAAATACCCGAAATCACAGAAAAACACACAAACTCATAGTAAAGTCCAGAAAAGTGAATTTTAACTAAAAACTAATAAAAATATAATAAAAACTAACTAAAACATACTAAAAACATATTAAAAACAATGCCAAAAAGCGTATAAATTATCCGCTCATCACAACACCAAACTTAAATTGTTGCTTGTCCCCAAGAAACTGAAAATCAAATAAGATAAAAAGAAGAGAATATGCAATGAATTCCAAAAACATCTATGAAGATCAATATTAATTAGATGAGTGGGGCTTTTAGCTTTTTGCCTCTGAACAGTTTTGGCATCTCACTCTATCCTTTGAAATTCAGAATGATTGGCTTCTATAGGAACTCAGAATCCAGATAGTATTATTGATTCTCCTAGTTAAGTATGATGATTCTTGAACACAACTACTTTATGAGTCTTGGCCGTGGCCCAAAGCACTCTGTCTTCCAGTATTACCACCGGATACATACATGCCACAGACACATAACTGGGTGAACCTTTTCAGATTGTGACTCAGCTTTGCTAGAGTCCCCAATTAGAGGTGTCCAGGGTTCTTGGTGCACGAAATTGCAATCACACTTTGCAATTCGCACAACTAACCAGCAAGTGCACTGGGTCGTCCAAGTAATACCTTACGTGAGTAAGGGTCGATCCCACGGAGATTGTCGGCTTGAAGCAAGCTATGGTTATCTTGTAACTCTTAGTCAGGATATCAAAGATTATCAGGATTAATTGTAAAAAGTAAAAGAACATGAAATAAGTACTTGTTTTGCAGTAATGGAGAACAGGTTGAGGTTTTGGAGATGCTCCATCTTCTGAATCTTTGCTTTCCTACTGTCTTCTTCTTCAAGCACGCAAGGCTCCTTCCATGGCAAGCTGTATGCAAGGGTTTCACCGTTGTCAGTGGCTACCTCTCATCCTCTCAGTGGAAATGTTCAACGCACCCTGTCACGGCACGGCTATCCATCTGTCGGTTCTCAATCATGCCGGAATAGAATCCAGTGATTCTTTTGCGTCTGTCACTAATGCCCCGCCTTCAGGAGTTTGAAGCTCGTCACAGTCATTCAATCATTGAATCCTACTCAGAATACCACAGACAAGGTTTAGACCTTCCGGATTCTCTTGAATGCCGCCATCAGTTCTAGCTTATACCACGAAGATTCCGATTAAAGAATCCAAGAGATATCTACTTAATCTAAGGTAGAACGGAGGTGGTTGTCAGGCACACGTTCATAGTTGAGAATGATGATGATTGTCACGGATCATCACATTCATCCGGTTTAAGAACAAGTAATATCTTGGAATGGAAGCAAGCATGATTGAATGAAAAACAGTAGTAATTGCATTAATCCATCAAGACACAGCAGAGCTCCTCACCCCCAACCATGGGGTTTAGAGACTCATGCTGCAAAAGGTACAATGAGAAACGTGTAAAGTGTCATGAGGTCTAGATACAATATCAAAAGATCCTATTAATAGTGAACTAGTAACCTAGGGTATACAGAAATGAGTAAATGATGTAAAAATCCACTTCTGGGTCCACTTAGTGTGTTCTTGGGCTGAGAAATGAAGCATTTTCGTGTAGAGACCTTTTCTGGAGTTAAACGCCAGCTTTTATGCCAGTTTGGGCGTTTAACTCCAGGTTTTATGCCAGTTCCAGCGTTAAACGCTGGAAATTCTGAGGCTGATTTGCCATGCCGGTTTGGGCCATCAAATCTTGGACAAAGTATGGACTATTATACATTGCTGGAAAGCCCAGGATGTCTACTTTCCAACGCCGTTGAGAGCGCGCCAATGGAGCCTCTGTAGCTACAGAAAATTTACTTCGAGTGCAGGGAGGTCAGAATCCAACAGCATCTGCAGTCCTTTTCAGTCTCTGAATCAGATTTTTGCTCAGGACCCTCAATTTCAGCCAGAAAATACCTGAAATCACAGAAAAACACACAAACTCATAGTAAAGTCCAGAAAAGTGAATTTTAACTAAAAACTAATAAAAATATACTAAAAACTAACTAGATCATACCAAAAACATACTAAAAACAATGCCAAAAAGCGTATAAATTATCCGCTCATCACAACACCAAACTTAAATTGTTGCTTGTCCCCAAGCAACTGAAAATCAAAATAGGATAAAAAGAAGAGAATATACTATAGACTCCAAAATATCAAGGAAACTTAGCTCCAATTAGATGAGCGGGACTAGTAGCTTTTTGCCTCCGAACAGTTTTGGCATCTCACTCTATCCTTTGAAGTTCAGAATGATTAGCATCTATAGGAACTCAGAACTCAGATAGTGTTATTGATTCTCCTAGTTAAGTATAATGATTCTTGAACATAGCTAGTGTATGAGTCTTGGCTGTGGGCCAAAGCACTCTGTTTTCCAGTATTACCACCGGATGCATACATGCCACAGACACTTAATTGGGTGAACCTTTTCAGATTGTGACCCAGCTTTGCTAGAGTCCCCAATTAGAGGTGTCCAGGGTTCTTAAGCACACTCTTTTTGCCTTGGATCACAACTTTCTTTCTTTTTCTTTCTCTTTCTTTCTTCTCTCTCTCTCTTTTTTTTCGAAATTTTTTTTTGTATCCACTGCTTTTTCTTACTTCAAGAATCAATTAGATGATTTTTTTAGATCCTCAATAACAGTTCTCTTTTTCCTCATTCTTTCAAGAGCCAACAATTTTTAACATTCTCAGAACAACAAATTCAAGAGACATATGCACTGTTCAAGCATTCATTCGGAAAACAAAAATTATTGTCACCACATCAAACTAATTCAACTAGTTTCAAGGATAAATTTCGAAATCCTGTACTTCTTGTTCTTTTGTGATTAAAGCATTTTTCATTTAAGAGAGGTGATGGATTCATAGGACATTCATAGCTTTAAGACATGAATTTTAAATTTTATTAATTATGAATTAAGAACAAGACTCAAAGATAGATATAAGATGAGACTAAAAAATATAGAAAACAAAAATTTAAACTAGGCTCCTAATAATAGAGGTTTTCACAGAGTTAGGACTCAACAACCTTGATTTTGAGAAGTGGATGCTCCCTCAAATTGAGGGGAGAATTTCTGGCGTTTCAGCTCTTGGAGTTCACGCCCCTGCTTCTCTTGTTCCTTCAGCAATTTGCAGAGCATGCAGTTCTGATTCTGCTGTTCTTCCTTAAGTTGCTCCATAGTCTCTTGCAACTTGGTGATAGATGCTTCTAGGCTGGCCCAGTAGCCAATTTCAGGGAATTCAGGGAGGAACTCCTGCGCCCTCCTTTTGATAGAGTTGTCTTGCATTTGTCCTTCCATTGACTTCTTGGTGATTGGATGTTCAATGGGTACGAATTCATCTACTCCCATCTTCACCCCAGCCTCTTTACAGAGCAAGGAGATCAAGCTTGGGTAAGCCAATTTGGCTTCAGTGGAATTCTTATTTGCAATTGTGTAGATCTCACAAGCAATCACATGATGAACCTCCACTTCTTTTCCAAGCATAATGCAATGAATCATCACTGCTCTCTTGATGGTGACCTCAGAACGGTTGCTAGTGGGCAGTATGGAATGCCCAATAAAGTCTAGCCAACCTCTTGCAATTGGTTTGAGGTCTCCCCTCTTGAGTTGGTTTGGGACACCCTTTGAATTAGTTATCCACTTAGTTCCAGGGAGGCATATGTCCTCTAGAACTTGATCCAACCCTTTATCTGCTCTTACCATTCTCCTATTAAAGGATTCAGGATCATCCTGCAGTTAAGGCAATTTGAAGATTTCTCTTATTTTGTCCAGATGGAAGTACATAACTTTCCCTCTGACCATGGTTCTGTAGGTATGGTAAGCAGTTCCAGTCATTCTCTGCTTATCTGTTAACCACAGATTTGAGTAGAATTCCTGAACCATATTCCTTCCAACCTTTATCTCAGGATTGGTTAGAACCTCCCATCCTCTGTTTCGAATTTGCTCTTGGATCCCCGGATATTCATCTTCTTTCAGATCAAATTTAACTTCCGGGATCACTGACCTCAGACCCATTATTTTGTGATAATGGTCTTCATGTTCTTTGGTTAAGAACTTCTCTTGATTCCAAAGATTCTTTGGATTATTCTCTTTCTCTCCACTTAAATTGGTTTGTTTTCCCTTAGGAGCCATGATCTTGATGAATCTTGGCTTAGTGATCACGGAAAAACACACCAAACTTAGAGGTTTGCTTGTCCTCAAGCAAAAGAAAGGAAAGAAGAGAGAGAGAGGAGGAGCAAATTCGAATGGTGTGGGGCAATGAGGGGGCTGAACGTGTATTTATAAAGTGGGGAGGAGAGATTTCGAAAAAAAGAAAAATTTGAAAGGAGATTTGAGAAGATATGGAAAGAATTTGAGAGAAGGGTGAGTTTTTGAACAAGATTTGGGATTGATTTGAGAGATTTGAAGAGTGATTTTAGATTTTTGAAGATTTGAAAGTGAATGATGAAAGGTTGAGATGTATTTATATAGAAAAGTATGGGTAAGAAAAGGAAAATTTGAAAAAAATTTGATTGGAAATCAAAATCTTGGTTCCCCACCTTTCTGGTGTTAAACGCCCAGAATGGCACCCATTCTGGCGTTTAACGCCCATTTGTTGCCCCTTGTGGGCGTTTAACGCCCAGCCAGGTGCCCTGGCTGGCGTTAAACGCCAGAATTCCTTTATCACTGGGCGTTTTTCTAAAACGCCCAGGATGCTGCACACCTGGCGTTAAACGCCCAGAATGGTACCCATTCTGGCGTTTAACGCCCAAAATGGTACCTTTACTGGCGTTAAACGCCCAAAATGGTGCCCATTCTGGCGTTTAACGCCTAAAATGCCCCTTACTGGCATTTTTTTTGCCAGTAAGCTCTTTTTCTCTGCTTTTTGCGCTGAATCCTTCTGTAACTCTGTGAATTCCTTCATTTTTGATACTTGCCTTTGTAAAAACAAAACACATAACCTGCTAATGACTAGGTTGCCTCCCAGCAAGCGCTTCTTTACTGTCTTTAGCTGGACCTTTACTTAGAATCACTCAAGTCTCAGTTTTGAGCATTCTTGCTCAAAATTGCCTTCAAGATAATGCTTGATTCTCTGTCCATTAACAATGAACTTTTTGTCGGAATCAATATCCTGAAGCTCAACATATCCATATGGTGACACTCCTGTAATCACATACGGACCCCTCCACCGGGATTTGAGTTTTCCTGGAAACAATCTGAGCCTAGAGTTGAAGAGCAGGACTTTTTGTCCCAGCTCAAAGACTCTGGATGACAGCTTCTTGTCATGCCACTTCTTTGCCTTTTCCTTATAAATTTTTGCATTTTCAAAGGCATTGAGTCTGAACTCTTCTAGCTCATTTAACTGGAGCAATCTTTTTTCACCAGCTAACTGAGCATCCATGTTTAGGAATCTGGTTGCCCAGTAGGCTTTATGTTCCAGTTCCACGGGCAAATGACAGGCCTTCCCATACACCAGTTGGTATGGAGAGGTTCCTATAGGAGTCTTGAATGCTGTTCTGTACGCCCACAGAGCATCATCCAAGCTCTTTGCCCAATCCTTTCTTCGGGCTATCACAGTCCGTTCCAGGATTCTTTTTATCTCTCTGTTAGAGACTTCAGCTTACCCATTTGTCTGTGGATGATACGGAGTTGCCACTTTGTGGCTAATTCCATATCTAACCATAGCAGAGTATAGCTGTCTATTGCAGAAATGAGTGCCCCCGTCACTGATTAGTACTCTGGGAACACCAAATCTGCTGAAGATGTGTTTCTGGAGGAATTTCAGCACGGTCTTGGTATCATTAGTGGGTGTAGCAATTGCTTCTACCCACTTAGATACATAGTCCACTGCCACCAGAATGTAAGTGTTTGAGTATGATGGTGGGAATGGACCCATGAAGTCAATTCCCCATACATCAAACAATTCTATCTCTAATATCCCTTGTTGAGGCATGGCATATCCGTGAGGCAAGTTACCAGCCTTTTGGCAACTGTCACAGTTACGCACAATCTCTCGGGCATCTTTGTAGAGAGTAGGCCAGTAGAAGCCACATTGGAGGACTTTAGTAGCTGTTCGCTCACTTCCAAAATGTCCTCCATATTGTGATCCATGGGAGTGCTATAGGATCCTTTGTGCTTCTTCTCTGGGTACACATCTGCGGATCATTCCGTCTGCACATCTCTTAAAGAGATATGGTTCATCCCAGAGGTAGTACTTGGCATCTGAAATTAATTTCTTTCTTTGCACTCTGCTGTACTCCTGGGGTATGAACCTCACAGCCTTATAATTTGCAATATCTGCAAACCATGGAGCTTCCTGAATGGCAAAGAGTTGCTCATCTGGGAAGGTCTCAGAGATCTCAGTAGAAGGGAGGGACGCCCCAGCTACTGGTTCTATTCGGGACAGATGATCAGCTACTTGGTTCTCTGTCCCTTTTCTGTCTCTTATTTCTATATCAAACTCTTGCAGAAGCAACACCCATCTTATAAGCCTGGGTTTTGAATCCTGCTTTGTGAGTAAGTATTTAAGAGTAGCATGGTCAGTGTACACAACCACTTTGGATCCCACTAGATAGGATCTAAACTTGTCAATGGCATAGACCACTGCAAGTAACTCTTTTTCTGTGGTTGTGTAATTCTTCTGTGTGTCATTTAGAACATGGCTAGCATAATAAATGACGTGCAGAAGCTTGTTATGCCTTTGTCCCAACACTGCACCAATGGCATGGTCACTGGCATCACACATTAGTTCAAATGGCAATGTCCAATCTGGTGCAGAGATGACTGGTGCTGTGACCAGCTTAGCTTTCAGGGTCTCAAATGCCTGCAGGCACTGTGTGTCAAACACAAATGGTGTGTCAGCAGCTAGCAGGTTACTTAAAGGTTTTGCAATTTTCGAAAAATCCTTTATAAACCTTCTGTAGAATCCTGCATGCCCCAGAAAGCTTCTGATTGCCTTAACATTGGCAGGTGGTGGTAATTTTTCAATTACCTCTACCTTTGCCTTATCCACCTCTATTCCCCTGCTTGAAATTTTGTGTCCAAGGACAATTCCTTCAGTCACCATAAAGTGACATTTCTCCCAGTTTAAAACCAGGTTAGTCTCTTGGCACCTTTTCAGGACAAGTGCTAGGTGGTTAAGGCAGGAGCTAAATGAGTCTCCATATACTGAGAAGTCATCCATGAAGACTTCCAGAAATTTCTCTATCATATCTGAGAAGATAGAGAGCATGCACCTCTGAAAGGTTGCAGGTGCATTGCACAGACCAAAAGGCATCCTCCTGTAGGCAAACACGCCAGAAGGGCAAGTAAATGCTGTTTTCTCTTGGTCTTGAGGATCTACTGCAATTTGGTTGTAACCTGAATAGCCATCCAAAAAGTAGTAATAATCATGACCAGCTAGTCTTTCTAGCATTTGGTCTATGAATGGTAAAGGAAAATGATCCTTTCTGGTGGCTGTGTTGAGCCTTCTGTAGTCAATATACATACGCCACCCTGTGACTGTTCCTGTAGGAACCAGTTCATTTTTTTCATTATGAACCACTGTCATGCCTCCCTTTTTGGGGACAACTTGGACAGGGCTCACCCAGGGGCTATCAGAAATAGGATAAATAATCCCAGCCTCTAGTAATTTAGTGACCTTTTTCTGCACCACCTCCTTCATGGCTGGATTTAGCCTCCTCTGTGGTTGGACCACTGGTTTGGCATTATCCTCCAACAGGATCTTGTGCATGCATCTAGCTGGGCTAATGCCCTTAAGATCACTTATGGACCACCCAAGAGTTGTATTGTGTGTCCTTAGCACTTGAATCAGTGCTTCCTCTTCCTGTGGATTTAAAGCAGAGCTTATAATCACTGGAAAAGTGTCACCCTCTCCCAGAAATGCATACTTCAGGGATGGTGGTAGTGGTTTGAGTTCAGGTTTGGGAGGCTTGTCCTCCTCCTGAGGAATTTTCGAAAATTCCTTTGTTTCCTCTGGTTCTTCTTGATCAGGCTGAGCATCTTTGAAGATGTCCTTAAGCTCTGATTCTAGGCTTTCAGTCATATTGATCTCTTCTATCAGAGAGTCAATAATGTCAGCGCCCATGCAGTCATTTGGTGTGTCTGGATGCTGCATAGCTTTTACAGCATTCAACTTGAACTCATCCTCATTGACTCTCAGGGTTACTTCCCCTTTCTGTACATCAATGAGAGTTCGTCCAGTTGCTAGGAAAGGTCTTCCTAGAATGAGAGTTGCACTCTTGTGCTCCTCCATTTCCAGCACCACAAAGTCAGTTGGAAAGGTGAATGGCCCAACCTTGACAATCATATCCTCTATTATGCCTGATGGATATTTAATGGAGCCATCAGCAAGTTGGAGGCATATCCGGGTTGGTTTGACTTCTCCAGTCAACCCAAGCTTTCTGATAGTGGATGCAGGTATTAGATTGATGCTTGCTCCAAGATCACATAGGGCTGTCTTGGTGCAAGCACCTTCTAATGTGCATGGTATCATAAAGCTTCCTGGATCTTGAAGCTTTTCTGGTAAGCTTTTCAGAATGACTGCACTGCATTCTTCAGTGAGAAACACTTTTTCAGTTTCTCTCCAATCCTTCTTATGACTTAAGATTTCTTTCATGAACTTAGCATAAGAAGGTATTTGCTCAAGTGCCTCTGCAAACAGAATCTTTATTTCAAGAGTCCTTAGATAATCTGCAAAGCGGGCAAACTGCTTATCATGTTCCGCTTGGCGGAGTTTTTGAGGATAAGGCATCTTGGCTTTATATTCTTCAACCTTAGATGCTGCAGGTTTATTCCTTACAGAAGTGGTTGAAGAAGTCTTGTTAGAGGGATTACTGTCAGCACTCTCAGGTGTCTGATCCTCCCTTGGCGTCTGAACGCCAGGAATTGGTGGAAACTGGGCGTTTAACGCCAACTTTTCCCCCTTTTCTGGCGTTTGAACGCCAGAACTGGGCAGGGAATGGGCGTTTAACGCCAGCTTTCCCCCCTTTTCTGGCGTTTGAACGCCAAAAGTGTTCCTCTCTGGGCTCTTACTGTCCTCAGAGGGATTTTGAACAGTGGTTTGGTTATCCTCTGTCACTTGTTCCTTATTTGGCTTTTTGCTCTTTTGAGTAGTGTTATTCAGTGTCTTCCCACTCCTCAGTTGAACTGCTTGACATTCCTCTGTTATCTATTTAGATATTTGCTGTTTTGCTTGATTCAACTGCAGTTCTATGTTCTTGTTAGCAACTTTAGTCTCATGGAGCATCTCTTTAAATTCTGCTAACTGTTCTGTCATCAGGAGCAATTGTTGATTAAGCTCAATCATCTGTTCTTGAGGATTAGGATCAGTGGCTACTGCCATGACTTCCCCTTTTGGAGAGAACTCATTGCTAGAGTACAAATATTGATTTCTAGCAACAGTGTCTATAAGCTCTTGAGCCTCTTCAATTGTCTTCCTCATGTGTATAGATCCACCAGCTGAGTGGTCTAAAGACATCTGAGCTTTTTCTGTAAGCCCATAGTAGAAGATGTCTAATTGTACCCACTCTAAAAACATTTCAGAGTGGCATTTTCTTAGCATACCTCTATACCTCTCCCAGGCATTATAAAGGGATTCATTATCCTCTTGTTTAAAGCCTTGGATGTCTAGCCTTAGCTGTGTCATCCTCTTTGGAGGGTAAAAGTGATTCAGGAATTTGTCAGATAACTGTTTCCATGTCTTTATGCTTGCTGTAGGTTGGTTATTTAACCACCTCTTAGCTTGATCTTTTACAGCAAATGGAAACAATAATAGTCTGTAGACATCCTGATCCACCTCTTTATCATGTACTGTGTCAGCAATTTGTAAAAATTGTGCCAGAAACTCAGTAGGCTCTTCCTGTGGAAGACGGGAATACTGGCAATTTTGCTGCACTATGATAATGAGTTGAGGATTTAGCTCAAAGCTACTTGCTTTGATGGGAGGTGTACAGATGCTACTCCCATATGCAGCTGTAATGGGGTTAGCATAAGACCCCAGAGTCCTTCTGGATTGTTCAATTCCACTTAGGTCCATGATGGATAAAGGGAAATGATATGGATTCACAAGCAAAATTTTTTTTTTGAATTAACCGAAAAATAAAATAAAACAAAAGGAAATTAAAATAAAAATTCGAAAATTAAAAAGAAAATAAGATCAAAGCAAATTGAAAATTGAATCAATTAGTTAATTAAAAAGATTTTGAAATCAGCAATTAAGAAGATATGATTGAAAAATTTTTATGAAAAAGATTTGATTTTTGAAAAGAGGAAAGAGAAAAACAACAAAATGACACCAAACTTAAAATTTTTAGAAAATCAAACACTAATTTTCGAAAATTCTAAGGGAAAAACACAAAGAGGACACCAAACTTAGAATTTTTACGGATCAAAAAGGGACTAAAAAAATGTAAATTCGAAAATTAAAAGAAAAACAAAAGCATGCAATTGACACCAAACTTATAATATGAAACTAGACTCAACAAAAAGACTCTAAACCAACAAAAATAAAACAGTCCTAATCTAAGCAACAAGATAAGCCGTCAGTTGTCCAAACTCAAACAATCCCCGGCAACGGCGCCAAAAACTTGGTGCACGAAATTGCAATCACACTTTGCAATCCCGCACAACTAACCAGCAAGTGCACTGGGTCGTCCAAGTAATACCTTACGTGAGTAAGGGTCGATCCCACGGAGATTGTCGGCTTGAAGCAAGCTATGGTTATCTTGTAACTCTTAGTCAGGATATCAAAGATTATCAGGATTAATTGTAAAAAGTAAAAGAACATGAAATAAGTACTTGTTTTGCAGTAATGGAGAACAGGTTGAGGTTTTGGAGATGCTCCATCTTCCGAATCTTTGCTTTCCTACTGTCTTCTTCTTCAAGCACGCAAGGCTCCTTCCATGGCAAGCTGTATGCAAGGGTTTCACCGTTGTCAGTGGCTACCCCCCATCCTCTCAGTGGAAATGTTCAACGCACCCTGTCACGGCACGGCTATCCATCTGTCGGTTCTCAATCAGGCCGGAATAGAATCCAGTGATTCTTTTGCGTCTATCACTAACGCCCCGCCTTCAGGAGTTTG
Organism: Arachis hypogaea; assembly: GCF_003086295.3. Taxonomy (NCBI): domain Eukaryota; kingdom Viridiplantae; phylum Streptophyta; class Magnoliopsida; order Fabales; family Fabaceae; genus Arachis; species Arachis hypogaea. The sequence goes on along the minus strand of NC_092045.1, from coordinate 34,949,852 downwards.
AAGCTTGTCACAGTCATTCAATCATTGAATCCTACTTAGAATACCACAGACAAGGTTTAGACCTTCCGGATTCTCTTGAATGCCGCCATCAGTTCTAGCTTATACCACGAAGATTCCGATTAAAGAATCCAAGAGATATCTACTTAATCTAAGGTAGAACGGAGGTGGTTGTCAGGCACACATTCATAGTTGAGAATGATGATGATTGTCACGGATCATCACATTCATCCGGTTTAAGAACAAGTAATATCTTGGAATGGAAGCAAGCATGATTGAATGAAAAACAGTAGTAATTGCATTAATCCATCAAGACACAGCAGAGCTCCTCACCCCCAACCATGGGGTTTAGAGACTCATGCTGCAAAAGGTACAATGAGAAATGTGTAAAGTGTCATGAGGTCTAGATACAATATCAAAAGATCCTATTAATAGTGAACTAGTAACCTAGGGTATACAGAAATGAGTAAATGACGTAAAAATCCACTTCTGGGTCCACTTAGTGTGTGCTTGGGCTGAGCAATGAAGCATTTTCGTGTAGAGACCTTTTCTGGAGTTAAACGCCAGCTTTTATGCCAGTTTGGGCGTTTAACTCCAAGTTTTATGCCAGTTCCAGCGTTAAACGCTAGAAATTCTGAGGCTGATTTGCCACGCCGGTTTGGGCCATCAAATCTTGGGCAAAGTATGGACTATTATACATTGCTGGAAAGCCCAGGATGTCTACCTTTCAACGCCGTTGAGAGCGCGCCAATTGAGCTTCTGTAGCTCCAGAAAATCCACTTCGAGTGCAGGTAGGTCAGAATCCAACAGCATCTGCAGTCGTTTTCAGTCTCTGAATCAGATTTTTGCTCAGGACCCTCAATTTCAGTCAGAAAATACCTGAAATCACAGAAAAACACACAAACTCATAGTAAAGTCCAGAAAAGTGAATTTTAACTAAAAACTAATAAAAATATACTAAAAACTAATTAGATCATACCAAAAACATACTAAAAACAATGCCAAAAAGCGTATAAATTATCCGCTCATCAGTTCTTAAGCACACTCTTTTTGCCTTGGATCACGACTTCATTGTTTCTTTTTCTCTCTCTCTTTTTTTCGCATACACTATCTCTTTTTTTTTTGTATTCATTGCTTTTTCTTCCTTCAAGAATCATTTTTATGATTTTTCAGATCCTCAGTAACATGTCTCCTTTTTCATCATTCTTTCAAGAGCCAACATTCATGAACAACAAATTCAAAAGACATATGCACTATTCAAGCATACATTCAGAAGTCAAAGTATTGCCACCACATCAAAATAATTAATTTGCTATAAAATTCAAAATTCATGCAATTCTTCTCTTTTTCAATTAAGAACATTTTTTATTTAAGAAAGGTGATGGATTCATAGGACATTCATAACTTTAAGGCATAGACACTAAGACACTAATGATCATAAGACACAAACATAGATGATGAACATAAGCATAAAAATTCGAAAAACAGGAAAATAAAGAACAAGGAAGTTAAAGAACGGGTCCACCTTAGTGATGGCGGCTTGTTCATCCTGTTGAAGATCTTATGGAGTGCTTGAGCTACTCAATGTCTCTTCCTTGTCTTTGTTGATCCTCTCTCATGATTCTTTGATCTTCTCTAATTTCATGGAGGAGAATGGAATGTTCTTGGTGCTCCACCCTTAGTTGTCCCATGTTGGAACTCAATTCTCCTAGGGAGTTGTTGATTGCTCCCAATAGTTTTGTAGAGGAAAGTGCATCCCTTGAGGTATCTCAGGGATTTCATGGTGAGTGGGATCTCTTGTTTGCTCTATCCTCTTCTTAGTGATGTGCTTGTCTCCATCAATGAGGATGTCTCCCTCTATGTCAATTTCAACTGAATAACAGAGGTGACAAATGAGATGAGGGAAAGCTAACCTTGCAAGGTAGAGGACTTGTCCGCCACCTTATAAAGTTCTTGGGATATAACCTCATGAACTTCTAATTCCTCTCCAATCATTATGCTATGAATCATGATAGCCCGGTCTATAGTAACTTCAGACCGGTTGCTAGTGGGAATGATTGAGCGTTGGATAAACTCCAACCATCCTCTAGCCACGGGCTTGAGGTCATGCCTTCTCAGTTGAACCGGCTTCCCTCTTGAATCCCTCTTCCATTGAGCCCCCTCTTCACAAATGTCTATGAGGACTTGGTCACACCTTTGATCAAAGTTGACCCTTCTAGTGTAAGGGTGTTCATCTCCTTGCATCATGGGCAAGTTGAATGCCAACCTTACATTTTTCGGACTAAAATCCAAGTATTTCCCCCGAACCATTGTAAGCCAATTCCTTGGGTCCGGGTTCACACTTTGATCATGGTTCTTGGTGATCCATGCATTGGCATAGAACTCTTGAACCATTAAGATTCCGACTTGTTGAATGGGATTGGTAGGAACTTCCCAACCTCTTCTTCGGATCTCATGTCGGATCTCCGGATATTCACTCTTTTTGAGTTTGAAAGGGACCTCGGGGATCACCTTCTTCATGGCCACAACTTCATAGAAGTGGTCTTGATGCACCCTTGAGATGAATCTCTCCATCTCCCATGACTCGGAGGTGGAAGCTTTTGCCTTCCCTTTCCTCTTTCTAGAGGTTTCTCCGGCTTAGATGCCATAAATGGTTATGGAAAAACAAAAAGCAATGCTTTTACCACACCAAACATAGAAGGTTTGCTCGTCCTCGAATAAAAGAAGAAAGAAGAGAGTAGAAAAAGAAGAAATAGAGGAGATGGAGGTGGCTTTGTGGTTCGGCCAAGGGGGAGAAGTAGTGTTTTGGTTGTGTGAAAATGAAGGAGTGAAGATGGGTTTATATAGGGGTGGAGAGAGGGGTAGGGTTCGGCCATTATGGGTGGGTTTGGGAGGGAAAGTGGTTTGAATTTGAATGGTGAGGTAGGTGGGGTTTTATGAAGGATGGATGTGAGTGGTGAAGAGAATAGTGGGATTTGATAGGTGAGGGGTTTTTGGGGAAGAGGTGTTGAGGTGATTGGTAAATAGGTGAAGAAGAGAGAGTGGTGGGGTAGGTGGGGATCCTGTGGGATCCACAGATCCTGAGGTGTCAAGGAAAATTCATCCCTGCACCAAGTGGCGAGCAAAAATGCTCTTTATGCCAATTCTGGCGTTAAACGCCGGGCTGGTGCCTGATGAGCGGATAATTTATATGCTTTTTGGCATTGTTTTTAGTATGTTTTTAGTATGTTTTAGTTAGTTTTTATTATATTTTTATTAGTTTTTAGTTAAAATTTACTTTTCTGGACTTTAATATGAGTTTGTGTGTTTTTCTGTGATTTCAGGTATTTTCTCGCTGAAATTGAGGGACCTTAGCAAAAATCTGATTCAGAGGCTGAAAAGGACTGCAAATGCTATTGGATTCTGACCTCCCTGCACTTGAAGTGGATTTTCTGGAGCTACAGACACCCAATTGACGCGCTCTCAGTTGCGTTGGAAAGTAGACATCCTGGGATTTCCATCAATATATAATAGTCCATAATTTGCCCGAGATTTGATGGCCCAAATAGGCGTTCCAAGTCAGCTCAAGAATTCTGGCGTAAAACGCCAGAACTGTCACAAGAATGGGAGTTAAACGCCCAAACTGGGACAAAAGCTGGCATTTAACTCCAAGAAGAGTCTCTGGGCGTTAAACTCCAAGAAGAGTCTCTACACGAAAATTATTCAATGCTCAGCCCAAGCACACACCAAGTGGGCCCGAAAGTGGATTTTTATGTCATTTACTCATTTCTGTAAACCCTAGCTACTAGTTCTCTATAAGTAGGACATTTTGCTATTGTATTTTGGGTCTTTTGATCACTTGAATCTTTTGATCATGCTTTTATGATTGAACCCTCTTTGGGAGGGTGGCCATTCGGCCATGCGTAGACCTTGTTCTTATATAATTTCAACGGTGGAGTTTCTACACACCATAGATTAAGGTGTAGAGCTCTGCTGTACCTCGAGTATTAATGCAATTACTATTGTTCTTCTATTCAATTTGGCTTATTCTTGTTCTAAGATATCACTTGTTCCTCAACTTGATGAATGTGATGATCCGTGACACTCATCATCATTCTCACCTATGAATGTGTGCCTGACAACCACCTCCGTTCTACCTTAGATTGAGTGAATATCTCTTGGATTTCTTAACCGGAATCTTCGTGGTATAAGCTAGAATTGATGGCGGCATTCAAGAGAATCCGGAAGGTCTAAACCTTGTCTGTGGTATACTGAGTAGGATTCAAGAATTGAATGACTGTGACGAGCTTCAAACTCGCGATTGTGGGGCATTAGTCACGAACGCAAAAGAATCACTGGATTCTATTCCGCCATGATCAAGAACCAATAGCTGAATAGCCGTGCTGTGACAGAGCGCATTGAACATTTTCACTGAGAGGACGGGACTGTAGCCATTGACAACGTTGATGCCCAACATACAGCTTGCCATGGAAAGGAGTAAGAAGGATTGGATGAAGACAGTAGGAAAGCGGAGAGACGGAAGGGACAAAGCATCTCCATACGCTTATCTGAAATTCTCACCAATGAATTGCATAAGTATCTCTATCTTTAATTTATGTTTTATGTTATCCTCCATAACTATTTGAGTCTGCCTGACTGAGATTTACAAGATGACCATAGCTTGCTTCATACCAAAAATCTTCATGGGATCGACCCTTACTCGCGTAAGGTTTATTACTTGGACGACCTAGTGCACTTGCTGGTTAGTTGTGCGAAGTTGTGATAAAGAGTTGAGATTGCAATTGAGCGTACCATGTTGATGGCGCCATTGATGATCACAATTTCGTGCACCAAGTTTTTGGCGCCATTGCCGGGGAATTAAATGTCCTAACTACAATTTCGCATTTGTTCCCTGTAATAACAGTGCCGAGTTTTGATCCGGCAACAACACCAAGTTTTTGGTGCCGTTGCCAGGGATTGTTTGAGTTTGGACAACTGACGGTTCATCTTGTTGCTTAGATTATGTATTGTTCTTCAGAGTTCTTAAGAATGAATTCTAGAGTATCAAGGTGATGTTCTTATCATCACCAAAGCTGATTGATTTTCATCAATTTAGCACTTGAATGTAATGTCTTGCTGAAGCTTGGCTAGCCATGTCTAATTTCGTTAGACTAAAGCTTTAGAATAACATTGCATGATTCCTGGAATTCTTATTAAAAATTTTGAATCTCTTTATTTTCTTCTCCATATAATTTTCGATAAATCCAAAAAAAATTACAAAATCATAAAATCCAAAAATATTTCTTGTTTGAGTCTAGTGTCTCATTTTCAGTTTGGTGTCAATTGCATGTTTCTGTTCTTCTTGCATTTTTCATGTGTCTTCATTGATCTTCAAGTTGTTCTTGATGATTTCCTTGCTCTTATCTTTAAATTCTCTTGTCTTGAGTGTTTTGTTGTTTCTCATATGCATTCTCAATTTGTTAGTGTCAGTAGTATACAAACTTCTAAGTTTGGTGTCTTGCATGCATTGTCTATTTGATTTTAGTTGCATTTTGATTATTCCTCATTATTAAAAATCCAAAAAAAAATTTAATTTGTATCTTTTGAAGTCAATAATACAGGGAATTGAAGATTCAGAACATACAGCAGAGGAATTACACAGAAAAAGTTGGGCGTTCAAAACGCCCAGTGAAGAAGGAAAACTGGCGTTTAAACGCCAGCCAGGGTACCTGGCTAGGCGTTTAACGCCCAAAAGGGTAGCATTTTGGGCGTTAAACGCCAGAATGGATACCATTCTGGGCGTTTAACGCCAGGATGGCACAAGAGGGAAGACTTTGTTTTTAATGCAAATTTTTTTCAAGTTTTCATATATTTTCAAAATCAATTTATTTCCACTTTCAAAAATACTTGCTAATAATTAATGATTTAATTCAACATTTCAAGTATGTTGCTTTTTCTGTTGAGAAAGGTTTAATGTTTAAATCATATCTTTTCTTGTTAGCCAAGTCATTGATTTTAAAAATCAAATCTTTTTAAATTGTTTTTCAATCATATCTTCTCAATCATATCTTTTTAAAACTATATATTTTCAATCATATCTTTTTAATCACATCTTTTTCAAAATAAGTTTTCAATCATATCTTTTTTATTTCTAATTTCAAAATCTTTTTCAAAAATTACTTAATTTCTTTCCCACTCTTGGTTTTCGAAAATCAATTACCATTTTTCAAAATTTCTTTTAATTAATTCACTTTAATTTTCGAAAATTTCTTCCCCTCTTCTCACATCCTTCTATTTATGGACTAACATGTGCAATTCAAACTCTATCTTTCTAAGTTCGAATTCTTCTACCTCTTCCTTCAATTTTTCTTTTCCTCTGACACCTCAAGGAATCTCTATACTGTGACATAGAGGATTCCATATTTTCTTGTTCTCTTCTCTTTCACATGAGCAGGAGCAAAGACAAAAGCATTCTTGTTGAGGCTGACCCTGAACCTGAAAGGACCTTGAAGCGAAAGCTAAGAGAAGCTAAAGCACAACTCTCTGCAGAGGACCTAACAGAAATCTTCAAAGAAGAAGACATGGCAGCCGAAAACAACAACAATGCCAACAATGCAAGGAAGGTGCTGGGTGACTTTACTGCACCTACTCCCGACTTCTATGGGAGAAGCATCTTTATCCCTGCCATTGGAGCAAACAACTTTGAGCTTAAGCCTTAATTAGTTTCTCTAATGCAACAGAATTGCAAGTTCCATGGACTTCCATTGGAAGATCCTCATCAGTTTTTAGCTGAATTCTTGCAAATCTGTGCCACTGTCAAGACCAATGGGGTTGACCCTGAGGTCTACAGACTTATGCTATTCCCTTTTGCTGTAAGAGACAGAGCTAGGATATGGTTGGACTCACAACCTAAAGAAAGCCTGAACTCTTGGGAAAAGCTAGTCAATGCCTTCTTGGCAAAGTTCTTTCCACCTCAAAAATTGAGAAAGCTTAGAGTGGAAGTCCAAACCTTCAGACAGAAGGAAGGTGAATCCCTCTATGAAGCTTGGGAAAGATACAAACAATTGATCAGAAAGTGTCCCTCTAACATGCTTTCTGAATGGAGCATCATAGGTATCATCTATGATAGTCTGTCTGAACTGTCCAAGATGTCATTGGACAACTCTGCTGGAGGATCTCTTCATCTGAAGAAGACGCCTGCAGAAGCTCAATAACTCATTGAAATGGTTGCAAATAACCAATTCATGTACACTTCTGAAAGGAATCCTGTGAACAATGGGACGAATCAGAAGAAAGGAGTTCTTGAGATTGATACTCTGAATGCCATACTGGCTCAGAACAGAATATTGACTCAGCAAGTCAATATGATTTCTCAGAGTCTGTCTAGAATGCAAGCTGCAATAGGCAGTGCTAAGGACGCTTCATCTAAAGAAGAAGCTTATGATCCTGAGAACCCTTCAATGGAAGAGGTGAATTACATGGGAGAACCCTATGGAAACACCTATAATCCTTCATGGAGAAATCACCCAAATCTCTCATGGAAGGATCAACAGAGACCTCAACAAGGTTTCAACAACAATAATGGTGGAAGAAACAGGTTTAGCAATAGCAAGCCTTTTCCATCATCTTCTCAGCAACAGACAGAGAATTCTAAGCAGAGCCACTCTGACTTAGCAACCATGGTCTCTGATCTAATCAAAACCACTCAAAGTTTCAAGACTGAAACAAGGTCCTCCATTAGAAACTTGGAGGCACAAGTGGGTCAGTTGAGTAAGAAAGTTACTGAACTCCCTCCAAGTACTCTTCCAAGCAATACAGAAGAGAATCCAAAAGGAGAGTGTAAGGCCATCAACATGGCTGAACTTGGAGAAGAGAAAGAGGCAGTGAGCGCCACTGAGGAAGACCTCAATGGACGTCCACTGGCCTCCAATGAGTTCCCTAATGAGGAACCATGGGAATCTGAGGCTCACACTGAGACCATTGAGATTCCATTGGATTTACTTCTGCCATTCATGAGCTCTGATGAGTACTCTTCCTCTGAAGAGGATGAAGATGTCACTAAAGAGTAAGTTGCTAAGTACCTTGGAGCAATCATGAAGCTAAATGACAAGTTATTTGGTAATGAGACTTGGGAGGATGAACCTCCTTTGCTCACCAAAGAACTGGCTGACTTGTCTAGGCAGAAACTACCTCAAAAGAGACAAGACCTTGGGAAGTTCTCAATACCTTGTACAATAGGCACCATGACCTTCAAGAAGGCTCTGTGTGACCTAGGGTCAAACATAAACCTCATGCCTCTCTCTGTAATGGAGAAGCTAGGGATCTTTGAGGTGGAAGCTGCAAAAATCTCACTAGAGATGGCAGACAATTCAAGAAAACAAGCTTATGAACTTGTAGAGGATGTTCTGGTAAAAGTTGAAGACCATTACATCCATGCTGATTTCATAGTCCTAGAGATTGGGAAGTGCATGGATGAATCCATCATCCTTGGCAGACCGTTCCTAGCCACAGCAAAGGATGTGATTGATGTTGACAAAGGAGAATTGATCATTCAAGTGAATGAAGAATCCTTTGTGTTTAAGGCTCAAGGATATCCCTCTGTAACCATGAAGAGGAAGCATGAAGAGCTTCTCTCAAAACAGAGTCAAATAGAGCCCCCACAATCAAACTCTAAGTTTGGTGTTGGGAGGCCACAACCAAATTCTAAGTTTGGTGTTGAACCCCCACATTCAAACTCTAAGTTTGGTGTTGGGAGGTTCCAACATTGCTCTAAACATCTGTGAGGCTCCATGAGAGCCTACTGTCAAGCTACTGACATTAAAGAAGCGCTTGTTGGGAGGCAACCCAATGCTATATTTATCTATTTTCCTTTGTTATTTTATGTTTTCTATAGGTTGATGATCATGGGAAGTCACAAAATCAACTGAAAAAGCAAAAACAGCATGAAAAACAGAAAGAAAAACAACACACCCTGGAGGAAAAACTTGCTGGCATTTAAACGCCAGTAAGGGCAGCAAATGGGCGTTTAACGCCCAATCTGGCACCATTCTGGGCGTTTAACGCCAGAAAAGGGCACCAGACTGGCGTTAAATGCCAGGAAGGGGCAAGAAGTTGGCGTTAAATGCCAAAAATGGGCACCAGCCTGGCGTTTAACGCCAGAATTGGCATGAAGAGCATTTTTGCTCGCCACTTGGTGCAGGGATGAATTTTCCTTGACACCTCAGGATCTGTGGACCCCACAAGATCCCCACCTACCCCACCACTCTCTCTCATCTTCACCCATTCACCAATCACTTCAACACCTCTTTCCCAAAAACCCCTCACCTATCAAATCCCACTATTCTCTTCACCACTCACATCAATCCTTCATAAAACCCCACCTACCTCACTATTCAAATTCAAACCACAAAGCCACGTCCATCTCCTCTATTTCTTCTTCTTCTACTCTCTTCTTCCTTCTTTTGCTCGAGGATGAGCAAACCTTCTAAGTTTGGTGTGGTAAAAGCATTGCTTTTTGTTTTTTCATAACCATTTATGGCATCTAAGGCCGGAGAAACCTCTAAAAAGGGGAAAGGGAAGGCAAAAGCTTCCACCTCCAAGTCATGGGAGATGGAGAGATTCATCTCAAGGGTGCATCAAGATCACTTCTATGAAGTTGTAGCCATGAAGAAGGTGATCTCCGAGGTCCCTTTCAAACTCAAAAAAAGGTCAACTTTAATCAATGGTTGGACCAAGTCCTCATGGATATCTGTGTGGAAGGAGCTCAATGCAAATAGGAGATCCCACTCATAGACATGAGCATGAGGAAATTCCTCATCATGAAATCCCTGAGATGCCTCAAGGGATGCACTCTCCTCCACAAAACTATTGGGAGCAAATCAACACCTCCCTAGGAGAATTGAGTTCCAACATGGGACAACTAAGGGTGGAGCACCAAGAACATTCCATTCTCCTCCATGAAATTAGAGAAGATCAAAGAATCATGAGAGAGGAGCAACAAAGGCAAGGAAGAGACATTGAGGAGCTCAAGCACTCCATAAGATCTTCAAGAGGAAGAACAAGCCGCCATCTCTAAGATGGACCCGTTCTTTAATCTCCTTGTTCTTTATTCTCCTGTTTTTCGAATTTTTATGCTTATGTTTATCTATGTTTGTGCCTTATGATCATTAGTGTCTTAGTGTCTATGCCTTAAAGTTATGAATGTCCTATGAATCCATCACCTTTCTTAAATGAAAAATGTTCTTAATTGAAAAAGAGAAGAATTGCATGAATTTTGAATTTTATAACAGATTAATTATTTTGATGTGGTGGCAATACTTTTGACTTCTGAATGTATTCTTAAACAGTGCATATGTCTTTTGAATTTGTTGTTCATGAATGTTGGCTCTTGAAAGAATGATGAAAAAGGAGACATGTTACTGAGGATCTGAAAAATCATAAAAATGATTCTTGAAGCAAGAAAAAGCAGTGAATTAAAAAAAAAGGGATAGTACATGCAAAAAAAAAAGAAAAAAAGAAAAAGAAATAATAAAGTTGTGATCCAAGGCAAAAAGAGTGTGCTTAAGAACCCTGGATACCTCTAATTGGGGACTCTAGCAAAGCTGAGTCACAATCTGAAAAGGTTCACTCAGTTATGTGTCTGTGGCATGTATGTATCCGGTGGTAATAGTGGAAGACAGAGTGCTTTGGGCCACAACCAAGACTCATAAAGCAGCTATGTTCAAGAATCATCATACTTAACTAGGAGAATCAATAACACTATCTGGATTCTGAGTTCCTATAGAAGCCCATCATTCTGAATTTCAGAAGATAAAGTGAGATATCAAAACTGTTCAAAGGCAAAAAGCTAAAAGTTCTGCTCATCTAACTAATATTGATCTTCATAGTTGTTTTTGGAATTCATTGCATATTCTCTTCTTTTTATCTTATTTGATTTTCAGTTGCTTGAGGACAAGCAACAATTTAAGTTTGGTGTTATGATGAGTGGATAATTTATACGCTTTTTGGCATTGTTTTTAGTATATTTTAGTTAGTTTTTATTATATTTTTATTAGTTTTTAGTTAAAATTCACTTTTCTAGACTTTACTATGAGTTTGTGTGTTTTTCTGTGATTTCAGATATTTTCTGGCTGAAATTGAGGGACCTGAGCAAAAATCTGATTCAGAGGCTGAAAAGGACTGCAGATGCTGTTGGATTCTGACCTCCCTACACTCAAAGTGGATTTTCTGGAGCTACAGAAGCCCAATTGGCGCGCTCTTAACTGCATTGGAAAGTAGACATCCTGTGCTTTCCAGAAATGGATAATAGTCCATACTTTGCACAAGATTTGATGGCCCAAACAGGCATTCCAACTCAGCTCAAGAATTCTGGCGTAAAACGCCGGAACTGGCACAAGAATGGGAGTTAAACGCCCAAACTGGCACAAAAGCTGGCGTTTAACTCCAAGAAGAGTCTCTACATGAAAGTTCTTCAATGCTCAGCCCAAGCACACATGAAGTGGGCCCGGAAGTGGATTTTTATGTCATTTACTCATTTCTGTAAACCCTAGCTACTAGTTCTCTATAAGTAGGACCTTTTGCTATTGTATTTTGGGGTCTTTTGATCACTTGAATCTTTTGATCATGCTTTTATGATTGAACCCTCTTTGGGAGGCTGGCCATTCGGCCATGCCTAGACCTTGTTCTTATGTATTTTCAACGGTGGAGTTTCTACACACCATATATTAAGGTGTGGAGCTCTACTATACCTCGAGTATTAATGCAATTACTATTGTTCTTCTATTCAATTCAGGTTATTCTTGTTCTAAGATATTCATTCGTACCCAAGAACATGATGAATGTGATGATTATGTGATGCTCATCATCATTCTCACTTATGAACACGTCCTTGACAACCACTTCCGTTCTACAAGCAAGCAAGGCTTGAATGTTTATCTCTTGGATCCCATAATCGGAATCTTCGTGGTATAAGCTAGAATTGATGGCGGCATTCAAGAGAATCTGGAAGGTCTAAACCTTGTCTGTGGTATTCTGAGTAGGATTGTTGGTATGAAGCAAGTGCACTGGGTCGTCCAAGTAGTAAACCTTACGCGAGTAAGGGTCGATCCCACGGAGATTGTTGGTATGAAGCAAGCTATGATCATCTTGTAAATGTCAGTCAGGAAGATTCAAATGGTTATGAATGATTTATGAATAAAGCATAAAATAAGGATAGAGATACTTATGCAATTCATTGGTGAGAATTTCAGATAAGCGTATGGAGATGCTTTGTCCCTTCCGTCTCTCTGCTTTCCTACTGTCTTCATCCAATCCTTCTTACTCCTTTCCATGGCAAGCTATATGCTGGGCATCACCGTTGTCAATGGCTACAGTCCCGTCCTCTCAGTGAAAATGTTCAACGCGCTCTGTCACAGCACGGCTATTCAGCTGTCGGTTCTCGATCATGTCGGAATAGAATCCAGTGATTCTTTTGCGTCTGTCACTAACGCCCCACAATCGCGAGTTTGAAGCTCGTCACAGTCATTCAACCCTTGAATCCTACTCAGAATACCACAGACAAGGTTTAGACCTTCCAGATTCTCTTGAATGCCGCCATCAATTCTAGCTTATACCACGAAGATTCCGATTATGGGATCCAAGAGATAAACATTCAAGCCTTGTTTGCTTGTAGAACGGAAGTGGTTGTCAAGGACGTGTTCATAAGTGAGAATGATGATGAGCATCACATAATCATCACATTCATCATGTTCTTGGGTACGAATGAATATCTTAGAACAAGAATAAGCTGAATTGAATAGAAGAACAATAGTAATTGCATTAATACTCGAGGTACAGCAGAGCTCCACACCTTAATATATGGTGTGTAGAAACTCCACCGTTAAAAAAACATAAGAACAAGGTCTAGGCATGGCCGAGAGGCCAGCCCCCATGATCTAAGAACTAGACGTCCAAAGATGATCCTAAGATCTAAAGTGATCAAAAGATGTATAATACAATAGCAAAAGGTCCTATTTGTAGAGAACTAGTAGCTTAGGGTTAACAAAGATGAGTAAATGACATAAAAATCCACTTTCGGGCCCACTTGGTGTGTGCTTGGGCTGAGCATTGAAGCTTTCATGTGTAGAGACTTTTCTTGGAGTTAAACGCCAGCTTTTGTGCCAGTTTCGGCGTTTTACGCCAGAATTCTTGAGCTGATTTGGAATGCCTGTTTGGGCCATCAAATCGCAGGCAAAGTATGGACTATTATCCATTGATGGAAAGCCCAAGATGTCTACTTTCCAACGCAGTTGAGAGCACGCCAATTGGGTCTTTGTAGCTCCAGAAAATCCACTTCGAGTGCAAGGAGGTCAGAATCCAACAGCATCTGCAGTCATTTTCAGCCTCTGAATCAGATTTTTGCTCAGGTCCCTCAATTTCATCCAGAAAATACCTGAAATCACAGAAAAACACACAAACTCATAGTAAAGTCTAGAAAAGTGAATTTTAACTAAAAAATAATAAAAATATAATAAAAACTAACTAAAATATTCTAAAAATATATTAAAAACAATGCCAAAAAGCGTATAAATTATCCGCTCATCAAGCTCCAAAAAATCCATTCCGAGTGCAGGGAGATCAGGATCCAACAGCATCAGAAGTCCTTTTTTAGCCTAAATCAAATTTTTGCTCAGCTCCTTCAATTTCAGCCAAAAAATACCTGAAATCATAGAAAAACACAAACTCATAGTAAAGTCCAGAAATGTGATTTTTGCTTAAAAACTAATAAAATTCTATTAAAAACTAATTAAAACATGCTAAAATCTATATGAAATTACCCCTAAAAAGCATATAAAATATCCGCTCATCAGACATGTAGAAGCTTGTCATGCCTCAGTCCTAATACTGCACCAATGGCATGGTCACTGGCATGACACATTATTTCAAATGGTAATGTCCAGTCTGGTGTAGAAATGACTGGTGCTGTGACCAGCTTAGCTTTCAGAGTCTCAAAGGCCTGCAAACACCCTGTGTCAAAGACAAACGGTGTATCAGCAGCTAGCAGATTGCTCAGAGGTTGGCAATTTTTGAAAAATCCTTTATAAACCTCATATAGAATCCTGCATGACCCAGAAAGCTTCTGATTGCCTTAACATTGGCAGGTGGTGGTAATTTTTCAATTACTTCTATCTTAGCTTGATCCACCTCTATTCCCTTGCTCAAAATTTTGTGCCCAAGGACAATTCCTTCAGTCACCATAAAGTGACATTTCTCCCAGTTTAAAACCAGGTTAGTCTCTTGGCACCTTTTCAGAACAAGTACTAGATGGTCAAGACAGAAGCTGAATGAGTCTCTAAATACTGAGAAGTCATCCATGAAGACTTCCAGAAACATCTCGACGATATGAGAGAAGATAGAGAGCATGCATCTTTGAAAGGTTGTAGGTGCATTGCATAGGCCAAATGGCATCCGTCTATAAGCAAATACTCTATATGGACATGTGAATGCTATTTTCTCTTGGTCCTGAGGATCTACTATAATCTGGTTGTAACTTGAATAGCCATCCAGAAAGCAGTAGTATGGATGACCTGCTAGTCTCTCTAGCATCTGATTTATGAATGGCAGAGGAAAATGATCCTTTCTGGTGGCTGTATTGAGCCTTCTATAGTCAATACACATACGCCATCCTGTAACTATTCTTGTAGGAACCAGTTCATTTTTTTTATTATGAACCACTGTCATGCCTCCCTTCTTAGGGACAACTTGGACAGGGCTCACCCAAGGGCTATCAAAAATAGGATAAATAATCCCAGCCTCTAGTAATTTAGTGACCTCTTTTTGCACCACCTCCTTCATGGCTGGGTTCAGCCGCCTCTGTGGTTGAACCACTGGCTTGGCATTATCCTCCAATAGCATCTTGTGCATGCATCTGGCTGGGCTAATGCCCTTAGGATCACTTATGGACCACCCAAGAGCTGTCTTGTGTGTCCTTAGCACCTGGATCAGGGCTTTCTCTTCCTGTGGCTCTAAAGTAAAGCTTATGATTACCGAAAAAGTGTCATCTTCTCCCAGAAAAGCATATTTCAGGGATGGTGGTAGTGGTTTGAGCTCGGGTTTAGGAGGTTTTTCCTTTTTCTGAGGAATTTTCAGAGGTTCTTCTGTTTCCTCTGGTTCCTCCAGATTAGGCTGAACATCTTTAAAAATGTTCTCTAGCTCTGATTCGAGACTCTTAGCCATATTGACCTCTTCCACCAAGGAGTCAATAATGTCAACACTCATACATTCTTTTGATGTCTTTGGATGTTGCATAGCTTTGACAACATTCAACTTAAACTCATCCTCATTGACTCTCAGGGTCACTTTCCCTTTTTGGACGTCAATGAGAATTCGTCCAGTTGCTAGGAAAGGTCTTCCTAGAATGAGAGTTGCACTCTTGTGCTCCTCTAATTCCAGCACTACAAAGTCAGTGAGAAAGGAGAATGGCCCAACCTTGACAATCATGTCTTCAATTACGCCTGATGGTATTTTAATAGAGCCATCAGCAAGTTGGAGACATATTCGGGTTAGTTTGACTTCTTCAGTCAAACCAAGCTTTCTGATAGTGGATGCAGGTATCAGGTTGATACTTGTCCCAAGATCACATAGAGCTGTCTTGGTACAAGCACCCTCTAAGGTACATGGTATCATAAAGCTTCCGGGATTTTTAAGCTTCTCTGTTAAGCTTTTCAGAATGACTGCACCGCATTCTTCAGTGAGAAAAACTTTTTCAGTTTCTCTCCAATCTTTCTTATCACTTAAGATCTCTTTCATGAACTTAACATAAGAGGGTATTTGCTCAAGTGCCTCTGTAAATGGAATCTTTATTTCAAGAGTTCTGAGATAGTCTGCAAAGCAGCAAATTGTTTATCCTGTTCCGCTTGGCAAAGTTTCTGACGATAAGGCATCTTGGCTTTATATTCTTCAACCTTAGTTGCTGTAGGTTTATTACCTACAGAAGTGGTTGGAGAAGTGTGCTTAGGAGGGTTGTTATCAGTACTTGTAGGTGCCTGATCCCTCATTGGCATTTGAACGCCAGAATTGGGTGCTGAATGGGCGTTTAACGATAGATTGCCACCCTTTTCTGGCGTTTGAATGCCAGAACTGGCATCTTTATTGGCGTTTAATGCTAGGTTTCTGCCCTTTTCTAGCGTTTGAACGCCAGAGTTGGCAGCTAAATGGGCATTTGACGCCAGCTTTTGACCCTTTTCTGGCGTTTGAACGCCAAAATCATTCTTCTATGGGCTCTTACGATCCTCAAAAGGATTTTGGGTAGTAAATTGGTCATCCTCTATCAGATGTTCTTTTCTTGGCTTTCTGCTGCTTTGATTTGAGACGTTCAATGTCTTTCCACTCCTTAAATGAACAGCTTGGCATTCTTCTGTTATCTGCTTGGATAATTGTTGTTTTGTCTGATTTAATTGTTTTTCCATATTCTGGTTAGCATCTTTGGTTTCTCATAGCATATCCTTAAATTATGCTAGCTGTTTTGTTATAGAAAAGAGTTGTTGATTGAGTTCAGCAACTTGTTCTAGAGGACTAAATTCAATGGATACTGACTTAGCCTCTTCTTTCATAGAGGACTCACTTCTTAAGTACAGATGTTGATTTCTAGCAACCGTGTCTATGAGCTCTTGAGCCTTTTCAATTGTTTTTCTCATGTGTATAGATCCACCAGCTGAGTGGTCTAGAGATATCTAGGCCTTTTCTGTAAGCCCATAGTAGAAGATGTCTAACTGCACCCATTATGAAAATATTTCGGAGGGGCATTTTCTTAGCATCTCTTTGTACCTCTCCTAGACATCATAAAGGGATTCATTATCCTCTTGTTTAAAGCCTTGGATGTCCAGCCTTAACTGTGTCATCCTTTTTGGAGGGAAATATTGATTAAAGAATTTTTTTGATAACTGTTTCCATGTTTTTATGCTTGTTGTAGGTTGGTTATTTAACCACCTTTTGGCTTGATCTTTTACAGCAAATGGAAACAGCAATAATATGTGGACATCCTGATCTACTTTCTTATCACGTACCGTGTCAGTAATCTATAAGAACTGTACCAGAAACTCAGTAGGTTCTTCCTGTGGAAGACCGGAATACTGGCAATTTTGCCGCACCATGATAATGAGTTGGGGATTTAACTTAAAATTATTGGTTCTGATGGGGGGTATACAAATACTACCCCCATATGAAGCAGTAGTGGGGTTACTATATGACCCCAGAGTCCTTCTGGACTGTTCAGTTCCACTTAGGTCCATGATGGAGAAAGGGAGGTGATGTGAATTATGAATAAAATTTTATTTTAATATATTTTTTTTCATTTTCAGACCGAAAAAATAATAATAAAAAAATTGGAAACTAAAATAATTAAATATTTAAAAAGATTTGAAATTTTTTGATGAGGATTTTCAAAAAAAATGAAGAGAGAGAATGTGGTTAGGAAGTTTTGAAAAAGATATGATTTTAGAAATTAAAAAAATGATTTGAAAAAGATATGATTTTTAAAAATTTTGACCAAGTCAATCCAAGGGATTCGAAAATAATTAGTAAATAAAGGAATATATATTTTTGAATTTAATGAGGAAAGAGAAAAACAGTAAAATAACACCAAACTTAGAATTTTTTAGATCAAAAGAAAGAAAACAAATAAGAAAAATTTGAATGTCAAGATGAACACCAAGAACAAATTTTGAAAATTTTTAAGAAAACAAAAACACAGAAGACACCAAACTTAAAAATTTTTATACTTTGGACACTGATAATTCGAAAATGTATAAGTTAACAAGCAACAAAAGATACCAACAAGAACAATTTGAAGATCAAGAAAGAACTAAGAACATATAATTAAAAATATGAAGGAAAACTAAAAACATGCAAATCACACCAAACTTAAAACATGAAACTAAACTCAAAGAAAAATAAAAAATTAATAAACAAAAATAGGATTTTTGAAAGATTTTTGAAAAGAAAAAAATATAAGATGCAACTCTAGTGAGTCTAAACCAAAAAAGATAAAATCTTTCCTAATCTAAGTAACAGGATGAACCATCATTTGTCCAAATTCAAACAATCCCCATCAACGGTGCCAAAAACTTGGTGCACGAAATTGAAATTACACTTTTGCAACTCCGCACAACTAACCAGCAAGTGCACTGGGTCGTCCAAGTAATACCTTACGTGAGTAAGGGTCGATCCCACGGAGATTGCCGGCTTGAAGCAAGCTATGGTTATCTTGTAACTCTTAGTCAGGAGATTAATGATAAAAATGGTTTTGTTTATGAAAAGTAAAAGAGCATGAAAAGAATGATACTTTTTATTCAATAATAGAGAGCATGTTGAGGTTTCGGAGTTGCTCTGTCTTCTGAATTTCTGCTTTTCTACTGTCTTCTTCTTCCAAAAATGCATGTCCCTTCCATGGCAGGCTGTATGTTGGTGGATCACTGTTGTCAATGGCTACCATCCGTCTTCTTAGTGAAAACATGTCCTCTACGATTTCCCGCATGGCTAATCATCTGTCGGTTCTCACTTGTGTCGGAATAGGATACATTTATCCTTTTGCACACTGTCACTGCGCCTAACATTCATGAGTTTGAAGCTCATCACAGTCATCCCATCCCAGATCCTACTCGGAATACAACAGACAAGGTTTAGACTTTCTGGATCTCTAGAATGCTACCAATTGGTTCTAGCCTCTACCACGAAGGTTCAGATCTCACGAGTTTGAGTGCTCTGTTGTCAGCAGATGCAGATCAAACACGTGGATTAGAAACCCAAGAGATACATGCTCAAGTTGTCGCCCAATGACTATGTTGAGCTCATGTAGAACGGAAGTGTTTGTTAAGCACGCATTCAAAAGTTGGGGAATGATGATGAGTGTCATGGATCATCACATTCTCCATGTTGAAATATGAGTTTAAACGACCGTTTGGCCCATCAAATCTTGAGCAAAATATGGACTATCATATATTGCTGGAAAGCCCAAGATGTCTACTTTCCCACAAAATTGAGAGCGCGCCAATTGAGTTTCTGTAGCTCCAGAAAATCCACTTCGAGTGCAGGAGGCTCAGAATCCAACAGCATCTGCAGTCCTTTTTCAGTCTCTGAATCAGATTTTTGCTCAAGTCCCTCAATTTTAGCCAGAAAATACCTGAAATTACAGAAAAATACACCAACTCATAGTAAAGTCTAGAAATGTGATTTTTGCATAAAAATTAATAAAAATACAACAAAAAGTGAATAAAACATGCTAAAAACTATATGAAAACACTACCAAAAAGCGTATAAAATATCCGCTCATCATCTACCCCTACGATGAGGAACTTGACCTGTCCCGATCCCTGATGGAAGGGCCTGAGGAGGTCAAGTCTCCATTTTGCAAATGGCCAGGGTGAGGTTACGCTGATGAGTTCCTCTGGTGGGACGATGTGGAAATTAGCATGTTTGTGACATGGTGGACATGTCTTTATGAACTCGATCTGTTGCTTCCTTTTTTAAAGTCGAGCAAAAAAATCTGACTCGGAGTACTTTTTTGGTGAGAGCTCGTGCTCCGAGATGGTTGCCACAGATGCCACTGTGTACTTCTTCTAAAACTTCCTTTGTGTTGGAGGTCAGCACACATTTTAACAGTGGTATTGAAATCCCTCTCTTGTATAGAGTATTGTTTATGATGGTGTAGTATTGTGCCTCCCATTTTAATCTCTTCGCCTCCTTCTTATCCATAGGGAGTTTTTCTGTTTTGAAGTAGTTAATTATGCAAGTCATCCATCCTTGATCTATACCTGTTATTGCTAGGACTTTTTCTTCTTCCGAGATTGACGGGTTCTGCAGTATTTCCTGGATGAGGCTCCTATTGTTGCCCCCCGGTTTGATACTGCCTAGTTTTGAGAGTGCATCAGCTCAGGCATTCTGTTCTCGAGGTATGTGGCAGACCTCATATTCCACGAGTTGTTAGAGTTGTTCCCTGGTTTTGTCAAATTACTTTTTCATGGTAGGGTCCTTAGCTAGGTAGTTTCCTGCTATTTGTGAGGTGACTACTTGTGAGTCGCTGAAGATGATAAGCTTTTGAGCTCCAACCTCTCTAGCCAACTTCAAACCAGCTAGTACTACCTCGTATTCAGCCTGGTTGTTTGAAGCAGGGAACCCGAATTTGAGGGAGAGTTCGATTTGGGTTCCCTGATCACTTTCTATTATCACACCTGCGTCATTTCCAGTTTTGTTTGAAGAGCCGTCTATGTAGAAATTCCATTCTGTGGGAGTTCCTGGTGTATCAGTGTACTCGGCAATGAAGTCAGCCAAATACTAGGACTTGATGGCCATCCGAGTTTCGTATTGAAGATCGAACTCAGATAGCTCGACTGCCCATTGTATAATTCTTCTCGCTAAGTCTATCTTCTGGGGAATGCCTCTCATGGGCTGATTAGTCCAAACCTTGATGGCGTAAGCTTGAAAGTAGGGGCGAAGTCGTCGAGAAGTTTGTATGAGGGCGTAGGCGAACTTCTCTATCTTTTCATAGTTCAGTTCTGCCCCTTGTAGAGCTTTGCTGACGAAATAGATGGGTTGTTGCCCAGTTTCGTCTTCTCTAACCAGTGTTGATGCTATTGCCCAACTTCCTACTACGAGGTACAACACAAGTGGTCCTCCTTCTCGTGGTCGAGTTAGAATAGGTGGTTGTCCCAGGAACCTTTTGAAATCCTGGAAAGCCTGCTCGTACTCCATTGTCCATTCGAACCTTTTTTCCTTCCTTAAGGTGGCGTAGAAGGAGAGAGATCTTATGGCCGATCCGGCTAGAAATCTGGACAAGGCTGCCAGTCTCCCATTGAGTTGTTGTACCTCTTTGACATATGTCGAACTCTTCATGTCAAGTATGGCCCGACATTTGTCCGGATTTGCCTCGATTCCTCGTTGTGTTAACATGAAACCCAGGAATTTGCTAGGTTCTACTGCGAAGGTGCACTTTGCGGGATTAAGTCGTATGCCATGCTTTCTTATGGTGTCGAACACTTTGGTGAGGTTGGGCAATAACAATTTCTCACTTTGTGTTTTCACCAACATGTCGTCCACATATACCTCCATGTGTTTCCCGATATGGTCTGCAAAGACTTTGTTCATTAATCTTTGGTAAGTAGCTCCTACGTTTTTTAGTTTGAATGGCATAACAACGTAACAGTAATTTGCTTTTAGGGTTAAGAATGAGGTCTTTTCTTGATCAGGGGGATACATCAGGATTTGATTGTATCCCGAATAAGCATCCATGAAAGAGAGGTACTTGTATCCGGAGGAGCGTCCACTAAAGTGTCTATGCATGGGAGTGGGTAGGGATCTTTTGGGTAGGCTTTATTGAGATCAGTGTAGTCAGTGCACATCCGCCACTTTCCCATTTGACTTTTTCACTAAAACAATATTGGCTAGCCATAATGGGTACTTGACCTCTCTTATGAATCCTGCCTCTAGTAGGGCCTACACCTGTTCTTCCACAGCTTGGGATCTTTCCAGTCCGAGGTTCCTACGTTTCTGCTGGACTGGCCGAGATCTTGGGTATACTGCTAGTTTGTGGCACATTAATTTGGGGTCTATGCCCGGCATGTCCGCGGCCTTCCATGCGAAGAGGTCGGCATTATCCCTTAAGAACTGTATCAGAGGACCTTTTGTGTCTGGTTTCAAAGTTGCCCCAATATTTGTTGTTTTGTCCGGGGTGTCTCCGATCTAGACTTCTTCGATTTTGCCCTCAGGTTGTTGACGAAGTTCTTCCCGACCTCGAACTCCCCCGAGCTCGATGGCGAGGATTTCTTCCACTTTGCCTCTAAGGTTCAGACTTTCATTGTAACAGCGTCGTGCTATTTTCTGATCTCCTTTTATCATAGCAATCCCTTCTAGGGTTGGGAACATCATACATAGATGTGGAGTTGAACTACTGCTGCGAGCTGATTCAATGTTGCCCGACCTATCAGGGCATTGTAGGCTGAGCTTACGTCGACTACAATGTAGTCCATGTTGAGTGTCCTTGATCGGGTTCCATTTCCAAAGGTTGTGTGTAGTGAGATGTATCCAAGCAGCTGGATTGGAGTGTCTCCTAGTCCAAACAAGTTGTTCGGATATACTCTAAGTTCTTTCTCCTATAGGCCGAGTGATAAACCCCATGTTTAGGGTTTATCTAGTAGTGAATTTAGGGTATTTTGATGACCTTTTCTCGCATTTAACCTATGAATTAGCATGGTTTTGTAATCTCTCCCGTATTTGTGCTTAAGTGTAAAAACATGCTTTTTAAGCCTTATTTTGATGAATTCTAATTCCTCTTTGATTTCATAAGATGCCTTGATGTGTTTGCTAGTAATTCTGGGATTGAAATAGGCTAGTAATGGATCAAAGGGAGCAAGGAAGGAAGCATACAAGTGGAGAAAAGCATGAAAAGTCAAAGAAGTGAAATCAGCCAAGCATGCGCACGCGCACAAGGCGCTCGCGCGCACATTGCAGAATCAGCCAGGGGCGCGCACGCGTACCGTGCGCGCACGCATCGCAGTCCACACATGACTTCATTAAAGCAACACGTGCCTGGAGATTTGGAAGGGTTTCTGAACCTATTTTGGCGCCAATTGCTGATCGAAAGGAATAAAAGGATCAAGGATTGAAGGGGGAAGATATTAGTTCATTACCATTAGTCATAGTTTTAGTTTTAGAGTAGTTTTAGAGAGAGAAGCTCTCACTTCTCTCTAGAATTAGGATTAGGTTTAGGTTAATCTCTCTTCTTAGATCTATGTTTAATTCATGCTTTGATTCACTTTTCCTTTATCAATTCTTAATCTTCTCCTCTTCCTCTCTCTAGTTATGTACTTTATTTCTTATAATTCTTCATCTTGTTATGGATAGATTGTTGTTCTTTTATTTCCTCTTTCAATAATGCAATTTGAGTTAATTCATGATAATTGAGATTTCCTTGATTGTTGTTGTTAATTCTTTGCAATAATTGTTGTTGGATCTTGTTCTTGTTGTTGATTTACTATGCTTTCCTTTTATGCCTTCCAAGTATTTGATGAAATGCTTGGTTAGATTTTAGTGTAGGTTTTGTTCCTCTTGGCCTAGGTAGAGTAATTAGTGACTCTTGAGTTATCTAATTCCTTTGTTGATTGATAATTAGAAGTTGCTAATTGATTTGAATGCCTCTAAAGCTAGTCTTTCCTTTAGGAGTTGATTAGGACTTGAGGAATCAAATTGATTCATCCACTTGACTTTCCTCCATGGTTAGAGGTTAACTAAGTGGGAGCAATGGATAATTTGTCATCACAATTGAGGAGGATAACTAGGATAGGACTTCTAGTTCTCATATCTTGCCAAGAGCTTTGCTAGTTGTTAGTTTATTTTCTTTGCCATTTATATTTCTTGTCTAAAATCTTAAAAACCCCAAATATAACTCACAACCAATAACAAGACACTTTATTACAATTCCTAGGGAGAACGACCCGAGGTCCAATACTTCGGTTTATAAATTTTAGGGGTTTGTACTAGTGACAAACAACTTTTTGTATGAAAGGATTATTGTTTGGTTTAGAAACTATACTTTACAACGAGATTTCATTGGTAAAATTCTAAACCATCAAAAATCCAATCATCAAAATGGCACCGTTTCCGGGGAATTGCAATGGTGTTATGTTATTGGTTATTGTATATATGTGAATATTGTGAATAGCTTGTTAGTTTTTGCTAGTCTTAGTATTTTGTTTCATTATTTCTTATTAGTTTTTATTTCTTATTCTCTCTTGCTACCATGAATTCTCATTTTGGCTATGAGTGTGATTACAACTATGTTGTAGGAAGTGGAGATTACAATGAAGAAGTGTATCAAGGATGGGACAATCAAAGGTGGGAGGAACCATATGCTTATGATCAATCATCATGGCAACAACCCCCACCAGTGCATTATGAAGAAGAACCATTTTATGATGCATATCAATCCAATGGCTATGGTGAATTACCTTGTGACTTTCAAGAACCACCACCATATGCCTATGAACCATATCCTCAACATAACTCTCAACCATACTCACAAGCCCCTTCTTACCAACCACCTTCATATGACCTTAATCCATATCCACTATTCCAACAACCATATGAGCCATATGAACCACACATAGAGCCACCACCATCCCAACATCACCACTTTTAAGAGCCACCTCCTCCACATTATTACAAAGATGAATGACGATTGGATTTTTGATGGTATAGAATTTCACAAATGAATTCTCGTTGCAAGTATAGTTTCTAAACCAATCAATAATCCTTTCATACAAAAAGTTGTTTGTCACTTGTACAAACCCCTAAAATTTATAAACCGAAGTATTCAAACCTCGGGTCGTTCTCCCTAGGAATTACAATAGAGTGTCTTGTTATTGGTTGTGAGTTATTTTGGGGTTTTGATATGAAGCATGAAAGATAAATGGCAAGAAAGTAAACTAACAACTATAAAAGGCTCTTGGTAAGGTATGAGAACTAGAAGTTCTATCCTAGTTATCCTTCTCAATTGTGATGAGAATTGTTCATTGCTACCACTTAGTTAACCCTTGCTAATAAAGGAAAGTCAAGTGGATGAATTGACTTGAGCCACAAGTCCTAGCCAACTCCCAAGGAAAGACTAGCTTTAGTGCACTCCAAACCAATTATCAATCTCTCCAATTACCAATCAACAAAGGAATTAGATAACTCAAGTGTCACTAATTACTCTACCTAGGCCAAGAGGAACAAAATCTATACTATATCTAGAAGAGACATTTTATCAAACACATAGAATGCAATAGAAGTAAACATTATTAAATGCAAGAATTAAAGAAATCTACAACTACAAAAATAAGAGATCAACAATAGAAAAGTAAAGAAGAACAATTATTGTGAATTACCTCTTATTGAATTGGAAGAATGTAGAAAGAACAATACTAGATCTACAACAAAATGTAAGAACAACATAAAGGAAATTACAACAAAAGAATAGAAGAAGATGAATGTAGCAACAAAGAATTGAAAGGTAGAAGTAGAAGAAAGCAAAGATTAAAACCTAGATCTAAGAACTAATCCTAATCCTAATCCTAATTCTAGAGAGAAGTGAGAGCTTCTCTCTCTAGAAACTAGTTCTAACTACTTCTAAAACTAAACTATGACTAATGGCTAAAAGTTAGTTGATTCCTCTTCAATCCTTGGTTTAAATAGCATTAGAAATGAGTTGGATTGGGCCCACAAGGCTTCTAAAATCGCTGGCCACATGTTGCATTAAGTGAACCAGATGGCAGCAACGGCGCGTGCGCGTACTTTGCGCGTGCGCGCCACCATACGTGTAGCAACTATGGCAAATTTTATATCGTTGCGAAGCCCCGGATGTTAGCTTTCTAACCCAACTGGAACCGCATCATTTGGACCTCTGTAGCTCAAGTTATGGTCGTTTAAGTGCGAAGAGGTCGGCTTGACAGCTTTCCGGTTCTTTCATTTCTTCATGAGTTCTCCAACTTTTCATGCTTTCTTTCTTCATTCCCTTGATCCAATATTTGCCTCCTAAATCTGAAATCACTTAACAAACATATCAAGGCATCTAATGGAATCAAGAAGAATTAGATTTAGCTATTTTAAGTCCTAAAAAGCATGTTTTCACTCTTAAGCACAATTAAAGGAGAATATACAAAACCATGCTATTTCCTTGAATAAATGTGGGTGAAAGGTGATAAAATCCCCTAAAATCAATACAAGATAAACCCTACAAATGGGGTTTGTCAATGAACCACCTCCAATATATGAACATTTTCAACCACAAGATGAATACTACTTTCTACCACAACCTCACATGGAAGAATATTCATGTCCATCGATCCAAGTCCGATATGATCCCTATCATGATATCCAAGCGGAACAAGAGTCAAGGGATCATCTCAAGGAAGTATTGGATCAATTTCAAGCAACCATGGAGTGTGTTGTGCAACAAGTGGAAAGAATGGAAAATATAGAACCACCACAACTCTACCAAGAAGAACCACCTTCCTACTATGAACCCTTTTCCCAAAATGAGGAACCCTTCCACGCACCCCAATCTCTAATGGATGAAACCCTTGGTGTTCTTGTTCAAGGGCAAGAAGAGATGAAAAGGGATGTGCAAAGTTTCATGGCCGCCTTGGATGCGGTAACGAATCAATTAGCCTCCCAATGATTGAACACTCAAGGAACTCCCACGGCTACATGTGGAGAATCGAATGAAGAACATAGCATGAAGGAGAGATTGGAAAATCCGGTGGGAAATGATGGAAGTTGCTTTGTATTGGAACAATTGGAGGAAGCTTTAATTGTTGAAGACAAGGAAGAAGTGGTAGAAGACTTAGGAGATGCGGAGCCTCCATGGGAACATAGAGTTGAAGAAAACCCCTCCAAGATGATTGAAATTGATGCTAGGGAGGAAAGTGCACACCTTCCAAGGCATATTCCATATGAAGACTTGGATGGGATAGAGAAAGAATTGAGTTCCCTTGGTGATAAAGATCAAGCATCAAGTCTTAGTGGTGAAGAATCCTTTGAGCATGAAGAACCTTCTCCGGTTGGATTTGAAAGCGTTAAAGAGGTAATTTTTCTCACCCTCCCTATTATGATTTGAGTAAGGGAAAAGGTTTTAATAAAATTGTTGAACAAAGGATTGAGATTAAGAGATCTTGTGAAGAGGAAGAAGTCCCTAGAAATAGAAGAACGAGGGTTGGTTATGCTTTGTTAAGGTCTTTGGAAGCATCTTTGCCTAGGTTGCCATCTACACCTTCATTTGAGTGGGTGAAATTCATTTCTATTAGCTTTATTATCCCACTTCAATATGGTTAGCTTGAAACGGATGGCCAACTTAGGGAAGTTTGTGGGATGAAGCGTAAGCGGAAAAGGTTTTGTGGTGGGCGTTGCAAATCAAGGCTCATTATAGTTGATGCATCAAACATGAGATATAAAGGTCGGAGTAGTGCTCAAATAGATGGGTCTAGGAGGATTGTTGGCCACTATATAGAGAATTCACCTTACTCACCACCTGATTGGACCAATAATGATGATCAACTTCAAGACGGGTGTGAAGATAAAGTGTGGGACCCCGGATTAGAAAACGATGATAAACTTTTGGAGCCCCAAGCTTGTGAAGAACTCCATCAACACTTGGCTCAATCCATGAAGAATGGGGCATAATAGAGAACCAAGCATTGGTGGGAGTTCCAAGATGAATACAAGCACAAGCCACCTTAATGAGGAGCTCCCCATAAGTCAAACTTAAGGACAATAAACAAAAGTGCTAGGTGGGAGACAACCCACCATGGTAACTTCTTTTCATTTTCTTTTTTGTACACATTGGTAAAAGTAGTTTAAATTCATGTTTTGATTAGTTTGTTGAGTTTAATTAGCATTTTATCATGTTAAATAAGGTTTTAGGGTGTTTTGGTAGCTGTTTGGAGGTTTGGAATGCTTGGATTGGTGCAAAAACATAGCAAAAATTTTTGAAAAATAGAGCACCATCCACGCGTACGCGCACCGTGCGCGTACGCGTGCATCAAGTGTTTTTGACCATCCACACACGCGCGCCAACCACGCGTACGCATGGATTGAGAAGTTCCACATTCCATACATTTTCCAGAGAGTTATGCCTGCGCTGCGCCTACGTTGTGCCTTTGGCACAACCCCACTCGCGCACATGCGCACATGACGCGTACGCATCACTCTCGAAATAAGCCATCCACGCGCGCGCGCCATGCATGCGTACGCGTGGATGCCCTTCCTTCAATCCACTTCTTTTCTTCTCCTCTTTCCATTTCTTTCCTCCTCCTTTCTACCTTCCCTCTCCTACCCTTCATCCAACACTTCCAAACACCATGGATAACCATTTATTTTAGTTAGATAATTAGTTAGTTAGTTAGTTTGTTAGTTAGTTTTAGTTTAGTTTTCATTTTATTTCCTCCATTTTCATTATAAGTGTTGGCTTATTGATCTTGTTTACTACACATTGTTGCCTTTTATTGCCTAAATGCTATTTTAGCATGAATGTTTTTAGATAATCTTTGTTGGATTCTATTATTGTGGTTATATTTTGCTACTTGGTTTTGAGTTTTTCATGCTTACCTTTTGAAAAATACCAAGTGATGAGAATTGCCTTCGAGCTTGTGACTCTTCTTGAATCACATGATTTGGCCACCATGTGATTTGAGCCTTATTTTGTGATTAAGCAACTTCTTGATGGATCTTATGCATTTACCCTAATGCATTGTATTTCTTGAGTCTATGCATCCATATATGTTTAGCTTGAATGCTTTCATGCTTCTTCAATGCTTGTTTTACCTTACAAGTTCACTTAAAGCATCTCAAGCACACTAGGATAAGTGAAGTGCACGCTTCTTTTGTGACATAGCTCTTTATACTAATGTGTGTTCTAAACCGCGCAATTTAGATTTCACACACTTATTTGTCATTCATGTCACACTAATTCACTCACTCATTTCTAGTGATTTACCTCATTCCAACAATGTATGCTTCCTTGTTTTTATATCTTCTCATCTTATGGTGTTATATTTTTGTTTTTCATGATGAATGCACCACAAGCAATAACGGAAGTGAGACAAAGAACAGACAGCAATCCGGAGACTCGCCGTACCCCCTTGCTCATCCTTCAATGCACCGAGGACGGTGCAAACTTTTAAGTGTGGGGAGGTTGTCCAACCGGTCGGCGATTTAAGGTGACAGGTTTCTAATTCCAACACTTTTGCATTTCATTTTAGGTCTTTAGGATTTTTACTTGCATTTTCTTATTTTTGCATATGTATACACAATAAGCTTAGTCAAAATAACGAAATTTTTAAGATTTCTATCTATAGGGCACCAATTGATTTGAGTGAAAACTTTTCATTAAACTTGCTTGAATTATATATCTTGTGGATCATGAATTTTGAGCTAAGAACACAAGCAAGTGAGATTTGAGCCTAATGGTGTGGTTACATCTTATAACCACTTATTTTCCATTCTTGTGTGCATTATTCTCTTTCTATGATTGTAATCTTTAATTTGTTTGATTCTTTATTTCCATTATTTTGTGTATTCATGCATTTATATGATTGAGGCCATCATTTCATTAGCTCACTTACCCAAATGGCCTTACCTTTTATCTTCCTTTGTTAGCTAAATTTGAGCCTACGATTAACCCACTTGTTCTTAATTTTAGCACATTGCAAGCCTAAAGCGGAAAATAATAAATGTCCTTAATTTGGATCTTTGATTAGCTTAGGCAAGTGTGTGTGAGTATCATTCAAGTGTGGGAATCTTAGGACATTGGGTGAATAAAAGGGTAGTTTTGTATTTTTATTGAAAATATGGGGAATTGGGTACATGCTCGTGTATTGACCAAATGTATAGACTTTATGCATTGATGCTCTTGTATATAGAAAGAAAAAAATGAGAAAAACAAAAGAAAAAAAAAAGAAAAGAAAAAGAAAAAATGAAAAAGAAAGAAAAAGAGAAAAAGTAATAAAAGGGGGACAAAATGCCCCAAAGCAAGGTCCAATAAAATCAATGCATATGTGTTGTGAAACGAAAAGGGATACATGAGTATGTGAAAGAGTGCAAAATGGGTAGTTAGGTTAGAGCTTAATTATATAGGATGTCATAGGTTAGGTGGGAAGTCTAAGGTTATCAAAGATTCAAACTTCAAACTCACTTGACCAAATATGCATCCTACCTTGACCCTTACCCCATTACAACCTAAAGAAAAGACCTCATGATAATTGTATGCATGCATGAAGTAATTGTTGATTGTTAGAAGAAGAACAAATCTTGGAAAGCATGAGTAGGGAAGAATTGAGAGAATCAACCCTAAACACTTGAGCGAATAGAGTGCAAACACATCCGGTGAGGGTTTGATGCTCAATTACATGTTTCCACCTACAATCATTACTTTTCATGCAAGTTTATAAAAATATTTAATAACTCAATCCAATTGTGGATTAGACTCGCTAGTCCTTAGCCCTTGTGCATATATGCTTCTTGGGAATTAATTTATTTTGACCAAGCAATTGCATTCATTTAGATAGTTGCATATAGGTAGATTGCATTTAGTTAGTTTCCATTGAATAAATGTTGATGCCCTTTGCTTTCTCTTGGTTTAAGCATGAGGACATGCTTGGTTTAAGTGTGGGGAGGTTGATAAACTCCATTTGTAGGGTTTATCTTGTGCTTGATTTAAGGGATTTTATGACCTTTTACCCACATTTATCCATTGAAAGAGCATGGTTTTATAACTTCTCCTTTAATTGTGCTTAAGAGTGAAAACATGCTTTTTAGGACTTAAAATAGCTAAATCTAATTCTCCTTGATTCCATTAGATGTCTTGATATGTTTGCTAAGTGATTTCTGATTTAGGAGGCAAGGATTGGACCAAGGCATTGAAGGAAAAGCATGTAGAAATGGAGAACTCATGGAGAAATAAAGGAAACGCAAAAGTTGTCAAGACGACCTCTTCGCACTTAATCAACCATAACTTGAGCTAAAGAAGTCCAAATGATGCGGTTTCAGTTAGGTTGGAAAGCTAACATCCGGGGCTTCGAAACGATATAAGATTTGCCATAGTTGCTATACGTATGGTGACGCACACGTCCGCTGTACTCGCACGCGTCGTTGCTGCCATATGATCCACTTAAAGCAATACGTGGCCAGCGAATTCTAAAGCCTTGTGGGCCCAATCCAACTCATTTCTGATGCGATTTAAGCCAAGGATTGAAGAGGGATGGGGAAGTTAGTTACCATTAGTTTAGTTTAGCTTAGTTTAGTAGTTAGAAGTAGTTTCTAGAGAGAGAAGCTCTCACTTCTCTCTAGGATTAGGATTAAGATTAGATTTAGTTCTTAGATCTAGATTTTAATTCATCTTCTTCTACTTCTATCCTCTTAATTCCTTGTTGTTACATTCATCTTCCTCTATTCTTTTGTTGTAATTTCCTTTTTGTTGTTCTTGTATTTTGTTGTAGATCTACTTTTGTTCCTTCCTTTCTCTTTCAATTCAATCAAGGTAATTCATAATAATTGTGTTCCTTTTGATTTGTTGTTGTTAATTCTTTGCAATAATTGTTGTTAGATCTTGTTCTTGTTGTTGATTTACTATGCTTTCCTTTTATGCCTTCCATGTGTTTGATGAAATGCTTGGTTGGATTTTAGTGTAGGTTTTGTTCCTCTTGGCCTAGGTAGAGTGATTAGTGACTCTTGAGTTATCTAATTCCTTTGTTGATTGATAATTAGAAGTTGCTAATTGAATTGAATGCCTCTAAAGCTAGTCTTTCCTTTAGGAGTTGATTAGGACTTGAGGAATCAAATTGATTCATCCACTTGACTTTCTTCCATGGTTAGAGGTTAACTAAGTTGGAGCAATGGACAATTTGTCATCACAATTGAGGAGGATAACTAGGATAGGACTTCTAGTTCTCATATCTTGCCAAGAGCTTTGCTAGTTGTTAGTTTATTTTCTTTGCCATTTATATTTCTTGTCTAAAATCTTAAAAACCCCAAATATAACTCACAACCAATAACAAGACACTTCATTACGATTCCTAGGGAGAACGACCCGAGGTCCAATACTTCAGTTTATAAATTTTAGGGGTTTATACTAGTGACAAACAACTTTTTGTATGAAAGGATTATTGTTTAGTTTAGAAACTATACTTTACAACGAGATTTCATTAGTGAAATTCTAAACCATCAAAAATATAATCATCACCGAGTTTGTCGAAGTCGGGTTTAAACAAGATATTCACCGAGCTTCCTTGGTCCACCGGTGTGCGGTGGAGGTTTGCATTGGCCAATATGATAGTGATGACCATAGGATTGCATGTCCCGGGATGATGCATGCCGCGTCTTCTTGGGTGAAAGTAATAGTAGGGAGGTTGGGTGATCCTTCTCCTCCTTCGACGTGATATACTTCTTTAAGGTGTCTTTTGCGAGATGATTTTTAGATCCCCCCTCCTGCGAATCCTCCGTTTATCATATGAATATGTCTCTCCGGGGTGGGAGGTGGTCGTTCTCCTCATCTGACCTCTTCTCCCTTCTTCTTATTCGGGGCTAATCTGATTTGTTGGCTAAATACCGATCTAGTCATCCTTCTCTTACCAATTTCTCAATAACTTTTTTTAAGTCGAAGCACTCATTAGTAGGATGTCTATAGATTCAGTGATATTCTTAGTATTCTGTCTGATTTTCTCCTCCTTTATTGCTTTTGAGTGGGCAAGGCGGTGGGATCTTCTCGGTATGGCATACGTATCGGTAAACATCCACAAGAGACACCCGAAGGGGGGTGTAGCTGTTGTATTTTTTAGGCTTCTCGTTGTATTAATCTTCTTTTTTCTTGGACTCTTTATCCTTATCCCAGGAGGAGTAGGAGAATCTGGATTTTGATGTCTCTCCTAGTCGAGAGTTTTCCTCCATGTTGATTTACTTCTCAGCTCGTTCCTGCACTTCATTTAGAGATGTTGGATGTTTCTTCGATATGGCGTGACTAAAAGGTCCTTCTCGCAGGCCATTGATGAGACCCATAATGGCTGCTTCCGTCGATAGGCTTTGTATGTCCAGACATGCTTTGTTGAACCTCTCCATGTAGCTACAAAGTCTCTCCCAATCACCTTGCTTGATTCCTAATAAGCTTGGGGCGTGTTTGGCTTTGTCCTTCTAGATGGAAAATCAGGCAAGAAATTTCTTGGCCAGGTCATCGAAACTTGTGATGGATTTGGGGGGCAAAGTGTCGAACCACTTAATTGCTATCTTTGTTAGTGTTGTTGGGAAGGCTTTGCATCAAATAGCGTCCGAGGCATCGGTGAGATACATTCTACTTCTGAAATTGCTGAGGTGATGGCTTGGATCTGATGTGCCGTCGTATGGGGTCATGTTGGGAGCTTTGAAGTCCTTTGGGACTTTAGTTTTCATAATCTCTTTAGTAAATGGATCTTGATCTTTGTGGGAGCTATCTTCGGGACCAGGTGATGAGCGGATAATTTATACGCTTTTTGGCATTGTTTTTAGGTAGTTTTTAGTAGGATCTAGCTACTTTTAGGGATGTTTGTATTAGTTTTTATGCAAAATTCACATTTCTGGACTTTACTATGAGTTTGTGTGTTTTTTTTTTGTGATTTCAGGTATTTTCTGGCAAAAATTGAGGGACTTGAGCAAAAATCTGATAGGAGGCTAACAAAGGACTACTGATGCTTTTGGATTCTGACCTCCCTGCACTCGAGATGGATTTTCTGGAGCTACAAAACTCCAAATGGCACGCTCTCAACTGCGTTGGAAATCAGATATCCAAAGCTTTCCAGCAATATATGATAGTCCATACTTCATTCAAGTTTAGACGACGCAAACTGGCGTTCAACGCCAGTTCCATGTTGTATTCTGGAATAAAACGCCAGAAACACGTCACAAACCAGAGTTAAACGCCGAAAATACATTACAACTTGGCGTTTAACCCAAAGAGATGCCTCTGCACGTGTAAAGCACAAGCTCAGCCCAGGCACACACCAAAGTGGGCCCCGGAAGTGGATTTCTGCACTTAAACTTATTTCTGTAAACCCTAGTAACTATTCTGGTATAAATAGGACATTTTACTATTGTATTATACATCTTTGGATTAATTTTGGATTACCTTATGATCCTTTGATCACGTCTTAGAGGCTGGCCTCTCGGCCATGCCTGGACAATCACTTATGTATTTTCAACGGTGGAGTTTCTACACACCATAGATTAAGGCGTAGAGCTCTGCTGTACCTCGAGTTTTAATGCAATTACTATTGTTCTTTTATTCAATTCAAGCTTATTCTTGTTCTAAGATATCACTCGTACTTCAACCTGATGGATGTGATGATCCGTGACACTCATCATCATCCATCCTTATCAACGCGTGCCTGACAACCACTTCCGTTCTACAAGCGAGAGCTAGAGTGTGTATCTCTTGGATTCTTGATGCACAATGCATGGTTGCCCTCGCCTGACAACCGAGCCTTCCATTCCGTGAGATCAGAGTCTTCGTGGTATAAGCTAGAATCCATTGGCGGTATTCATGAGAATCCGGAAAGTTTAAACCTTGTTTGTGGTATTCCGAGTAGGATTCAGGGATTGAATGACTGTGACGAGCTTCAAACTCGCGAGTGTTGGGCGTAGTAACAGACGCAAAAGGATCAATGGATCCTATTCTGACATGATCGAGAACCAACAGCTAATTAGCCATGCAGGAAACCGTAGAGGACCATTTTCACTGAGAGGATGGGAAGTAGCCATTGACAATGGTGACTCCCTACATACAGCTTGCCATGGAAAGGAGTAAGAATGATTGGATGAAGCAGTAGGAAAGCAGAGATTCAGAAGGAACACAGCATCTTCATGCATTTATCTGAAATTCCCATCAATGAATTACATACGTATCTCTATCTTTATTTTATGCTTTATTTATCCTTATATTCGAAAACCATTATAACCATTATAATCTGCCTGACTGAGATTTACAAGATGATCATAGCTTGCTTCATACCAACAATCTCCATGGGATCGACCCTTACTCACGTAAGGTATTACTTGGACGACCCAATGCACTTGCTGGTTAGTTGTGTGGAGTTGTGACAAAGTGTGATTCACGTTTGAGAGCACCAAGTTATATGAGCCATTGTTGATGATCACAATTTCACGCACCAAGTTTTTGGCGCCGTTGCTAGGGATTGTTCGAGTTTGGACAACTGACAATTCATCTTATTGCTCAGATTAGGTAATCTTCTTTTATTTTGTTTTCAAATTGTTTTCAATTTTTTTTTAAATTTTTTTCTTTGTTTTCGTTTTTCTAAAAATAATTTTTGAAAAAAAAATAATACAAAAAACTTATTAAATCATAAAAATCAAAAATATTTTATGTTTCTTGTTTGAGTCTAGAGTCAATTTTTAAGTTTGGTGTCAATTACATGTTTTCAAAATTTGCACATTTTTTCAAAAATTTCATGCATAGTGTTCTTCATGATCTTCAAGTTGTTCTTGATAAATCTTCTTATTTGATCTTCATATTTTCTTGTTTTATGTCTTTTGTTGTTTTTCATATGCATTTTTTCATTCATAGTGTCTAAGCATTAAAAAATTTCTAAGTTTGGTGTCTTGCATGTTTTTCTTTTCTTGAAAATTTTTCAAAAATAAGTTTTGACGTTCATCTTGATCTTCAAAGTGTTCTTGGTGTTCATCTTGACATTCATAGTGTTCTTGCATGCATCATTCATTTTGATCCAAAATTTTCATGTTTTGGGTCATTTTTTTGTTTTTCTCTCTCATCATTAAAAATTCAAAAATCAAAAAAATATATCTTTTCCTTTTTTCTCTCATAAATTTTGAAAATTTGAGTTGACTTAGTCAAAAATTTTTAAAATAAGTTGTTTCTAGTTAGTCAAGTCAAGATTTTAATTTTAAAAATCTTATCTTTCCAAATCTTTTTCAAAAATCAAATCTTTTTCGTTTTTCTTCTTATTTTTCAAAAATTTTAAAATTGATTTTCAGAAATCTTTTTCTTAATTTGATTTCATAATTTTTGAAAACTTTACTAACAATTAATGTGATTGATTCAAAAATTTGAAGTTTGTTACTTTCTTGTTAAGAAAGCTTCAATCTTTAAATTCTAGAATCATATCTTTTAATTTCTTGTTAGTCAAGTAATCAATTTTAATTTTAAAAATTAAATCTTTTTCAAAACAAATTTCAATCATATCTTTTTCAAAAATTTAATTTCAAAAATCTTTTCTAACTTATTATCTTTTCAAAATTGAATTTCAAATCTTTTTCAACTAACTAATTGACTTTTTGTTTGTTTCTTATCTTTTTCAAAACCACCTAACAACTTTTCTCTTTCTTTAATTTTCGAAAATTCCTCACCCTTTTTCAAAATTCTTTTTAATTAACTAATTGTTTCAAATTCTAATTTTATTTCTTCTTTTAATTTTCGAAAATCACTAACCATTTTTCAAAAAACAATTTTCGAAATTCTCTTCCTCTCATCTCTTTCTATTTATTTTATTTAATTACTAACACTTCTCTTCATCTCAAAATTCGAACCCTCTCTTCTCCTCTGTGTTCGAATTTTTCTCATCTTTCTTCTATTCTTTTTTTCTTCTACTCACATAAAGGAATCTCTATACTGTGACATAGAGGATTCCTCTTCCTTTTCTGTTCTCTTTTTTTTCATATGAGCAAGAGCAAGGACAAGAACTTTCTTGTTGAAGCAGATCCTGAACCTGAAAGGACTCTGAAGGAGAAGCTAAAAGAAGCTAAAGCACAACAATCCAGGGAAAACCTTACAAAGAATCTCAAAAAAGAGAGAGACATGGCTGAACCCAATAATAATGGTGGAGGCGCTAGGAGGATGCTTGGTGATTATACTACACCTACTTCCAAATTTCATGGAAGAAGTATCTCAATCCCTGCCATTGAAGCAAACAATTTTGAGCTGAAGCCTCAACTAGTTGCTCTAATGTAACAGAACTGCAACTTTCATGTACTTCCATCAGAAGATCCCTATCAGTTTTTAACTGAGTTCTTGCAGATCTGTGAGACTGTTAAGACTAATGGAGTAGATCCTGAAGTCTACAGGCTCATGCTTTTCCCTTTTGTTGTAAGAGACAGAGCTAAAACATGGTTGGACTCACAACCTAAAGATAGCCTAGACTCTTGGGATAAGCTGGTCACGGCCTTCTTGGCTAAGTTCTTTCCTCCTCAAAAGCTGAGCAAGCTTAGAGTGGATGTTCAGACCTTCAAACAAAAGGATGGTGAATCCCACTATGAAGCTTGGAAAAGATACGAGCAGATGACCAAAAGGTGTCCTTCTGACATTCTTTCAGAGTGGACCATTTTGGATATATTCTATTATGGTCTATCTGAGTTCTCTAAGATGTAACTGGACCATTCTGCAGGTGGATCCATTCACCTAAAGAAAATGCCTGCAGATAACCTCTGAGAGGAATCCTGTGAGTAATGGGATGCCTAAGAAGAAGGGAGTTCTTGAAATTGATGCTCTGAATGCCATATTGGCTCAGAACAAAATGTTGACTCAGCAAGTCAACATGATTTCTTAGATTCTGAATGGATTGCAAAATACATCCAACAGTACTAAAGAGGCCTCTTTTGAAGAAAAAGCTTATGATCCTGAGAACCCTGCAATGGCAGAGGTGAACTACATGGGTGAACCCTATGGAAACACCTATAATCCCTCATGGAGAAATCATCCAAATTTCTCATGGAAGGATCAACAAAAGCCCCAACAAGGCTTTAATAATGGTGGAAGAAACAGGCTTAGCAATAGCAAGCCTTTTACATCATCTTCTCAGCAACAGACAGAGAATTCTGAGCAGAGCTCCTCTAGCTTAGCACACATATTCTCTAATCTATCTAAGGCCACTCTAAGTTTCATAACTGAAACAAGGTCCTCCATTAGAAATTTAGAGGCACAAGTGGGCCAGCTGAGTAAGAAAATCACTGAAACTCCTCCTAATACTCTCCCAAGCAATACAGAAGAGAATCCAAAGAGAGAGTGCAAGGACATTGATATAATCAAAATGGCCGAATCCAAAGAGGAAGGGGAGGACGTGAATCCCAATGAGGAAGACCTCATGGGACGTCTCCCAGGCAAGAAGGAGTTCCCTATTGAGGACCTAAAGGAATCTGAGGCTCATATAGAGACCATAGAGATTCCATTGAACTTCCTTTTGCCATTCATGAGCTCTGAAAACTATTCTTCCTCTGAAGAGGATGAAGATGTAACTGAAGAGCAAGTTGCTCAATATCTAGGAGCCATCATGAAGCTGAATGCCAAGTTGTTTGGTAATGAGAATTGGGAAGATGAACCTCCCTTGCTCATTAGTGAACTAAATACATGAGTTCAGTAAACTTTACCTAAAAAGAAACAAGATCCTGGTAAATTCTTAAAACCCTGTACCATAGGCACCATGACCTTTGAGAAGGCTCTGTGTGACCTGGGGTCAGGTATAAATCTTATGCCACTCTCTGTAATGGAGAAACTATGGATCTTTGAGGTACAAGCTGCCACATTCTCATTAGAGATGGCAGACAAGTCAATAAGCCAAGCTTATGGATTGGTAGAGGACGTGTTAGTGAAGGTTAAAGGCCTTTACATCCCTGCTAATTTCATAATATTAGACACTAGGAAGGAGAAGGATGAATGCATCATCCTTGGAAGACCCTTCCTAGCCACAGTAGGAGCTGTGATTGATGTTGACAAAGGAGAGCTAGTCCTTCAATTGAATGGGGACAACCTTGTGTTTAAAGCTCAAGGATCTTCTTCTGCAACCATGGAAAAGAGGCACGATAAGCTTCTCTCAATACAGAGTCAAACAAAGCCCCCACAATCAAACTCTAAGTTTGGTGTTGGGAGGCCATAACCAAACTCTAAGTTTGGTGTTGAACCCCCACATTCAAACTCTAAGTTTGGTGTTGGGAGGTCCCAACAATGCTCTGAACATTTGTGAAGCTCCATGAGAGCTCACTGTCAAACTATTGACATTAAAGAAATGCTTATTGGAAGGCAACCCAATTTTTATTTATCTATATTTTTATTGTTCTTTTATGTTTTATTAGGTTCATGATCTTGTAGAGTCACAAAACAATTGCTAAAATTAAAAATAAAATAAAAAATAGCAGAAGAAACAGCACACCCTGGAGGAAGAGCTTACTGGCGTTTAAACACCAGTAAGGAGCATCTGGCTGGCGTTCAACGCCAGAACAGAGCATGAATCTGGTGTTGAATGCCAGAAACAAGCAGTAGTCTGGTGTTTAAATGCCAGGATTGCACCCTGAGGACAGCTGGCGTTTAACGCCAGCAACAAGCATCAGGCTGGTGTTATTGCTGGCATTAAATGCTAGAAACATGCTATAATTGGGCGTTTAACGCCAGAAACAAGCTTCAGTCTGGCGTTAAACGCCAGGATTGCATGCAGAAGGCGTTTTACACGCCTAATTGGTGCAGGGATGATAAATCCTTGACACCTCAGGATATGTGGACCCCACAGGATCACCTCAAGATCTGTGGACCCCACAAGATTCCCACCTACCTCAACTCACTCTCTCTCTTCTTCACACAATCCAAAAACACTCTTCCCCAAACATCATTCACCAATCACCTCAATTTCTCTTCCCAATTACCCTTTCATCACTCACATCCATCCACTCTTCCCTATACAACGCACCTACCTTCAAATTCAAAATCCCTTTTTCCCACCCAAACCCACCCTACATGACCGAACCTACTACCCTCTCCCTCCACTATATAAACCCCTCTATCCTTCTTCATTTTCACACAGCACAACCCTCTCTTCTCCCCCTTGGCCAAAACCTACATATCTCTCACTCTCCTCTATATCTTCTTCTTCTTCTATTCTTTCTTCTTTTGCTCGAGGACGAGCAACATTCTAAGTTTGGTGTGGTAAAAGCATAGCTTTTTTGTTTTTCCATAACCATTTATCACACCTAAGGCCAGAGAAACCTCTAGAAAGAGAAAAAGGAAGACAAAAGCTTCCAACTCCGAGTCATGGGAGATGGAGAGATTCATCTCAAAGGTCCATAGCTCAGTAGTAGAGCATTTGACTGCACATCAAGAGAGCCTACTCATGGACCTCAACAAGAGCATGAGGAATTCCCTCATCAAGAAATCCTTGAGATGCCTCAAGGGATACATTTTCCTCCACACAACTATTGGGAGCAACTAAGGATAGGAGCACCAAAATCACTAGGGATGAAGCAACAAAGGCAAGGAAGAGACATAGAGGAGCTCAAGGATGCCATTGGTCCTTCAAGAAGAAGGCACCACCATCACTAAGGTGGACTCATTCCTTAACTTCTTTGTTCTTATCTCTCTATTTTTCAGTTTTTAAGCTTTATGTTTGTCTATGTTTTGAGTCTCTACTACATGATCATTAGTGTCTAGTGTCTATGTCTTAAAGCTATGAATAATTCCATGAATCCTTCACCTCTCTTAAATGAAAAATGTTTTTAATACAAAAGAACAAGAAGTACACGAGTTTCGAACTCATCCTTGAATTTAGTTTAATTATATTGATGTGGTGACAATACTTTTTGTTTTCTAAATGAATGCTTGAACAGTGCATATTTTTGATCTTATTGTTTATGAATGTTAAAATTGTTGGCTCTTGAAAGAATGATGAACAAGAGAAATGTTATTGATGATCTAAAAAATCATAAAACGAATTCTTGAAGCAAGAAAAAGCAGTGAAGAACAAAGCTTGCGAAAAAAAGAGAGAAAAAGCAAGCAGAAAAAGCCAATAGCTCTTTAAACCAAAAGGCAAGAGCAAAAAGCCAATAGCCCTTAAAACCAAAAGGAAAGGGTAAAAAGGATCCAAGGCTTTGAGCATCAATGGATAGGAGGGCCCAAAGGAATAAAATCCTAGCCTAAGCGGCTAAACCAAGTTGTCCCTAACCATGTGCTTGTGGCATGCAGGTCCAAGTGAAAAGCTTGAGCTAAGTGGTTAAAGTCGTGATCCAAAGTAAAAAAGAGTGTGCTTAAGAGCTTTTGACACCTCTAACTGGGGACTTTAGCAAAGCTGAGTCACAGTCTGAAAAGGTTCACCTAGTTATGTGTCTGTGGCATTTATGTATCCGGTGGTAATACTGGAAAACAAAGTGCTTAGGGCCACGGCCAAGACTCATAAAAGTAGCTGTGTTCAAGAATCAACATACTTAACTAGGGGAATCAATTAACACTATCTGAACTCTGAGTTCCTATAGAAGCCAATCATTCTGAACTTCAAAGGAAAAAGTGAGATGCCAAAATTGTTCAGAAGCAAAAAGCTAAAACTGCCGCTCATCTAATTAGAACTAATATTCATTGATATTTTGAGATTTATAGTATATTATATTCTTTTTATCCTATTTGATTTTCAGTTGCTTGGGGACAAGCAACAATTTAAGTTTGGTGTTGTGATGAGCGGATAATTTATACGCTTTTTGGCATTGTTTTTAGGTAGTTTTTAGTAGGATCTAGCTACTTTTAGGGATGTTTTATTAGTTTTTATGCAAAATTCACATTTCTGGACTTTACTATGAGTTTGTGTGTTTTTCTGTGATTTCAGGTATTTTCTGGCTGAAATTGAGGGACCTGAGCAAAAATCTGATAGGAGGCTAACAAAGGATTGCTGATGCTGTTGGATTCTGATCTCCCTGCACTCGAGATGGATTTTCTGGAACTACAAAATTCCTAATGGCGCGCTCTCAACTGCGTTGAAAAGTACACATCCAGAGCTTTCTAGCAATAGATGATAGTCCATACTTCATTCAACTTTAGATGATGCAAACTGGCGTTTAATGCCAGTTCCATGCTGCTTTCTAGAATAAAACGCCAGAAACACGTCACAAACCAGAGTTAAACGCCAAAAACACGTTACAACTTGGCGTTTAACCCCAAGAGAAGCCTCTGCACGTGTAAAGCTCAAGCTCAGCCTAAGCATACACCAAAGTGTGCCCCGGAAGTGGATTTCTGCACTTAGACTTATTTCTGTAAACCCTAGTAACTAGTCATGTATAAATAGGACATTTTACTATTGTATTAGACATCTTTGGATTAATTTTGGATTACCTTATGATCCTTTGATCACGTCTTGGAGGCTGGCCTCTCGGCCATGCCTGGACCATCACTTATGTATTTTCAACGGTGGAGTTTCTACACACCATAGATTAAGGTGTAGAGCTCTGCTGTACCTCGAGTTTTAATGCAATTACTATTGTTCTTTTATTCAATTCAAGCTTATTCTTGTTCTAAGATATCACTCGTACTTCAACCTGATGGATGTGATGATCCATGACACTCATCATCATCCATCCTTATCAACGCGTGCCTGACAACCACTTCCGTTCTACAAGCGAGAGCTAGAGTGTGTATCTCTTGGATTCTTGATGCATGATGCATGGTTGCCGTCGCCTGAAAACCGAGCCTTCCATTCCGTGAGATCAGAGTCTTCGTGGTATAAGCTAGAATCCATTGGCGGTATTCATGAGAATCCGAAAAGTCTAAACCTTGTTTGTGGTATTCCGAGTAGGATTCAGGGATTGAATGACTGTGACGAGCTTCAAACTCGCGAGTATTGGGCGTAGTGACAGACGCAAAAGGATCAATGGATCCTATTCTAACATGATCGAGAACCAACACCTGATTAGCCTTGCAGGAAACCGTAGAGGACCATTTTCACTGAGAGGATGGGAAGTAGCCATTGACAATGGTTATGCCCTACATACAGCTTGTCATGGAAAGGAGTAAGAATGATTGGATAAAGCAGTAGGAAAGCAGAGATTCAGAAGGAACACAACATCTTCATGCATTTATCTAAAATTCGCATCAATCAATTACATAAGTATCTCTATCTT
Organism: Arachis hypogaea; assembly: GCF_003086295.3. Classification (NCBI taxonomy): domain Eukaryota; kingdom Viridiplantae; phylum Streptophyta; class Magnoliopsida; order Fabales; family Fabaceae; genus Arachis; species Arachis hypogaea. The sequence goes on along the minus strand of NC_092045.1, from coordinate 34,907,459 downwards.
TATTTTATGCTTTATTTATCCTTATATTCGAAAACCATTATAACCATTATAATCTGCCTGATTGAGATTTACAAGATGACCATAGCTTGCTTCATACCAACAATCTCCGTAGGATCGACCCTTACTCACGTAAGGTATTACTTGGACGACCCAGTGCACTTGCTGGTTAGTTGTGTGGAGTTGTGACAAAGTGTGATTCACATTTGAGAGCACCAGGTTATTGGAGCCATCGTTGATGATCACAATTTTGCGCACCACCCGGCTGGATGGTTTTTGTTTTAAAGTCGGCTTCGAGCTTTAGGAGCATGTCTTCCAACTCCCGGCGTCGCCTAGTTTCCCTCCGAAGGTCCCTCTTTGGTTCCATGATGTTTGACCTCTTTTTCGAGCTGTTTGAGCCGATCTTCTTGAGCTTGAAGTGCTTCCATGATTTCTGTACTTGGCGAATTCTCGTCTTTGTTTGGATGAGAAGTATCATTTGGCGTAGTGTTTGCGTTCTTATGTGGTGTCCTATTTTCTAGATCCGAGTCATAGTCATTGTCAAGGTTGTCTGCCATGATGATGGGATGACTTCCAAGTTCCCCGGCAATGGCGCCAATGTTCCGAGGATTACCTGAAACTGTAGGTCCATCTCGGACGAAATCTGTGGTGGTGGTTGGAGCTAACGTGTCCGACTTGTTGGACTTGATGGTGCAGCTGATCCTTCGTCACCGGTGTGTGGTGGTACCTACAAGAGACTATGATACTTAAGTTAGCACGTGCTTTAGGCAGGTTTTTTAGTAGAATCAGAGTATGAGTTATACTTGGGTGCTCCAGTGTATCTATAATAGTGTGGAGTGACCTCTCTGATAAGATAAAATGGTTATCTTATCTTATCTTTAAGTGAAGTCGTCTTATCTTTAAGGGGAACCGCCTTATCTTTCTAGGCCTTGGATGCCTTTAGATTTGGGCTGTGTTCCTTGGTTTGGACCTGCTTTGGGCTCCTCTGGCGATTTGGCTGAACTCTTTCGGAATAGGTCGGATAATCCTGACCTGATGAGGTTGGTCGACTTGTCTTCAATCAGCCCGGGTCGTACAACTCGACCTTGGGTATGAACAAGAAGGTGTCCAACCATTGAATAGCTTTGTCCTTTAGAGAGAAAGGAAATAGCAGTAGCTTGTAGATGTTTGGGTGCACTCCATTAGTTTTGACAGTGTCACATATCCTCAGAAAAATAGAAAGATGTTGACTTGGGTCCTCAAAAGGACTTCTTTTATACTAGTAATTGTTTTGAACTAGAGTAATAAGCTGAGGTTTAAGCTCAAAGTTGTTGGCATTTACATTGGGAGTAAGAATGCTACTCCTACAGTTCCTAGGATCAGGGATTAGCACCCTCTTGGCAGGTTGGGCATGGTTGTTAGCTACCCTTTCCTCATGTATCTCATCCTCCATGACTTGGTCCTAATCCTCCTCTAAGTCTTTGTTCATACCCTGGGTCGAGCTGTCCGACCCGGGATGTTCTACAGACAAAGCGATCGACCACTTCAGGTCAGGATAACCCGACCTCTTCTTAGAGAGCTCGGCCAAGTCACCAGGAAGGCCCAGTAAAGGGCCCAAATAGAGGAACATGACCCAAATCCTAAGGCAGCCCAATCCTACAAAAGGAATGGCGGTTCCTCTAAAGATAAGATGACCGCACTCAAAGATAAGATAAAGATAAGATAATACAACTAACTTATCTTATCTGCAAAGGTCACTCCGCACCTCTATAAATACACTGGAGCACCCAGGTATAACTCATACTCTGATTCTACTCAATACCTGCTTAATACCCTTGCTAACTTAAGCATCGGAGTCCTTTGCAAGTACCCCCCACCCTCCGGGGACGAAGGATCAGCGCTACTACCGAGTCCAACAAGTCGGACACAACAGCTTCGACCAAAAAGACAAGGCTAAACACGCTTCGAGTCTATTAGGAATCAGGCAAGGAGAACGGAAAACCCTTCGCAACTACATGGAAAGATTCAACAAGACGTGCCTGGACATACAGAACCTACCTACAGAGGCCGCCATTATGGGCCTCATTAATGGCTTGCGAGAAGGACCTTTTAGTCAATCTATATCAAAAAATTACCTCACATCTCTGAATGAAGTGCAAGAACGAGCAGAGAAGTACACCAACATGGAGGAAAACTCCAGACTAGGAGAGACCTCGAAAACCGGATTTGCCTCCCGGGATAAGGACAAAGATTCCAAAAAGAAGGAAGATCGACATGGAGAGAAAATAAAAAAATACCGCAATTACACCCCCCTTCGGGTATCTCTTGTGGATGTATACAGAGAGGTTTGTAACACGGAAAAAATACCACCAACTCGGCCACTCAAAGGCAAAAAAAGAGGAGGAAACCGGGCTG